>NC_134826.1:828601-878073 GCF_004210375.1 Tachypleus tridentatus | reverse complement strand
TGACTAAACTTTGTTTTGAATTTCGCGCAAAGCTACACGAAGGGTTATTTGCGTTAGCCGTCTCTAATTTAGCAGTGTAAGACTAAAAGGGAGGCAACTAGTCATCACTACCCACCGCCAATAAATAGCGGGATTGATTGTAACATTATAAGGCCCACACGGCTGAAAGGGATAGCATGTTTGGTGTGACGAAGATTAGTACCCGCGACCCTCAGATTACGAGTCGAGTGCCTTAACCACCTGGCCATGTCGGGCCTTAATGACTAAAGTACACAGACTGTATGTATACCCTAAGTAATGAAAGAGGAAACTGGAGAAGTCCCGTCAGTATTCCTAGGTTAAGCGCCAACACTAGAGTTTTAAAGTCTACGATTTTTTTAAAAATAAAGATACCTTTTTGACACATCCTGAGTCATTGCCAGTTAATTAAGCCAAAAAACAAGAAACAAGAGTATAAAAAAATAAACTTATCTACAGTAGAATTATAAACTTTACCTAAAAACAATCAAACAGAATTACAATATTTTGAATATTTTCACCATAAAACGATGAGTTTTATTTCTGTCTGTTGTACCAATATTATATTTATAAACGAAAATGTTTCTGTAGAAGCATTATAAAAATAATTATTTTAGATATTTGTAGTTATCAGAAAAACTAATTCGAATTCAAAATTAAAAGTTGGATACATACAAATACATAAATTCATATCGTAACAAAAAAATATCGTTTCGTTAAAAACCCGAGTTTTACTTGTTTATTTTGCTCAAACTGTTTACAATTTTAAAAAAAGATTTACTTCATGTCATTTGATTGTTTGTTATTGTTGTTTTTTTTTCAATTTTGAGCAAAGCTACTCAAGAGCTATCTGCGCTAGCCGTCCCTAATTTAGCAGTATAAGACTAGAGGGAAGGCAGTTAGTCATCACCGCCCATTGCCAACTCTTGGGCTACTCTTTTATCAACGAATAGTGGGATTCACCGTCACATTATAACGCCTCCACGGCTGAAAGGGCCAGCATGTTTGGTGCGACGGGGATTTGGACCTGCGAACCTCGGACTACGAGTCTAACGCCTTAACCCACCTGGCCATCCCGGGCCCTTCATGTCATTTGGAAATCTAGGCTGTCCCATATACGAATATAAACTTTAAAAGTCAAAGCCAGCTCTTGTCATTCAAATATATATCAATTATCTCCTTATATTACATGAAGTTAATCACATCTACATATCCTACATATAAACATATTCAGGCACGTCATGGCAAGGTGGTTAGGGTGCTCGACTCGTAAACAGAGGGTCGCGAGCTCGAATCCCAGTTACACCAAACATACTCGCCCTTTCAGATATGGAGATATTATAACGTTGCAGGGTCCGGCATGGCCAAGCGCGTTAAGGCGTGCGACTCGTAATCTGAGGGTCGCGGGTTCGCATCCCCTTCGCGCCATACATGCTCGCCCTTTCAGCCGTGGGGGCGTTATATGTGACGGTCAATCCTACTATTCGTTGGTAAAAGAGTAGCCCAAGAGTTGGCGGTGGGTGGTGATGACTACCTACTTTTCCTCTGGTCGAAACTGCTAAATTATGACGGCTAGCACAGATATCTCCCGCGTAGCTTCGAGCGAAATTCAAACCAAAATTTACCAAAATCAAATCAATGGGCGTTTTTCAATATGAGAAAAAAAAAAGAAGTTATAATTAGATTCACATGTTTATTAACCATTCTTACATCAGTACTTGTTTCTCATTTAATTAACTATATTTGGTTAATTTAAAAGTTACGAGCACATTTCCCCAATCTAATTGATCAAAAGCCAATAACGATCGAAACACGTTCCTTAAGGCACACTTTGTTTAACGCTTTCAAGTAAGATAATTTTCTAATGAAATGCTGTTTTCCGATTTTCTACCACATACCATTTCTCAACAAACTTCACTGTTTCCTCTTATGGATTTATGTCAAACAGTTACCCATTGATTCAAATAATAAAAATATACTGGGCGCCTTTAACTTGGCATATACAAAAATAGATCCCCGACAAGAATTATTTCAACTCGCCTGAACTCCAATGTCATTTAGACTGGCAAACAACACTGTCACGAGACTCTATAGAACGTGAGTTGATTTACCGTATTTTTCTCGACAATATATCTGGATGATAGCACGAAGAATTATTGGCTGCTATCCAAATTCCATCCCATAATATATGGTGTTGACCTAGTGGTTTTTAATCTAATCATACTGTATCTTCATCAAACTACGTCAAACCGTACTTAATGTTTTCTTGATGGAAACTTGGAACAATCGAAATACGTACCCGTTTATTTGGAGGAAAATAATTAATTGGCGTGTATTTGAAAACACTCAAGAAATCATTACCACTTGGTTTATTTTCTCAAAATATGTTATTTGTAACCTCCTGTTCTGTGCGAGTCACCAAATGTTTATGCTTTAAGAAGATAAATGTATTTATAACACATTGCTTTCTAATTCCATTGGAAAATATTATCACTTCAGGACTTTTTTGCTTTCGTTTGTTTTAGAACAAAGCCACTCTAGGCTCTCTGCTGGGCCAAATGGGGTAAAACGGATTCGAATTTAAAGGTGTAAGCCCGTTAAATTATCGCAGTCCCAACAAGAAGAGAGATTTCTTTTTTCTTTATTAAAAAAATCAGAATTTTAGTATTTAACTGGGGTGTAAGTAAAAGCTAAAAACGTGCTATGAAAATTTAAGAGAAATTACACACGTTAACATAATATACTTCTTCTAAACTATTATCTGTCGTTTAGCCAGAAGAATATTATACCATAGTAAGGCTTAAGTACAACTATGTTCAGTGGAATCTCAAAGCGATCAGTAAGGCAGACAGCTGTTAAGTTTTGGTAAAAATTTTATAGACAAAGTTTTTGTTTGTTTAAAATTAAATACAAAGCTACACAATGAGCTATCTGTGTTCTTCTGGCCACGGGAATCGAAACCCGGTTTATAGTGATGTGAGTCTGGTTACATATGGCTATCCCATTGGGGGGGGGGCTATAAACGAAGCACTTGCAAACATATTTTATTATAGAAAAAACAAATTAACTTATATTTTTTATTCTAAGTTTCCTCAGAAATAAATTTTATTATTCTTTCTTATTTGTCAGGATTACGTGTTCCAAGGTACTGTAAGCTTACTATTTAACTCATTAGAGGTCTCTCTTCTATTAGAATCAAATATAAACCAGTCAGTAAAAACTGCTAAACAAACACAACGTTTGTAACATGCTCGTCGTTTACTTAGACGTAAATTTAAAAAACAACAACAGAGGGATTAACAAATGTTTCTAAAAAAACATTAGTACGAGAATATTAAAAGTGATTGATAATGTGGGATACATATATAATCGATTTTGAACCACCCACGCAAAGAAAACTGGCGTCTTGGAAAAAAATAATAAAGAGTTAAACTTAGCCAAAATCCAAAAGGCTTCTGTATTACTCTGTTGAAATTCTGACAGTAACTAGCTTAATATCGATACCCTGCCACACCAAACATGCTAGCCCTTTCAACCGTTGGGGCGTTACATAGTACGGTTAATCCCACTATTCGTTGGTAAAAGAGTAGTCCAAGAGTTGGCGGTGGGTAATGATGACTAGTTACCGTCCCTCTAGTCTTACACTGCTAAATTAGGGACGGCTAGCACAGATAGCTCTAGTGTAGCTTTGCGCGGAATTCAAATGAAACCAAACTAGCTTAATTACATCACTTTAGAATATGCATCACCTGCCTGGATTAACATAGCACCCACACATGTGCAGAAACTTCAACGCATACAAAATTCAGTACTAACTTCAGCATATAAAGTACCACGTAGCACCTCAACCACATTCATGCACAAGTATGCAAACATAGACACAATAGCTGAAAGACTCTTGCATAATTCTCTAAAATATTTCAATAAGAATTGGCATAAAAATGACTTAATGTGTGATCTCGACAGATATCACGTACATGATGTAAATAGTCCTAAATACCTCTCCCCTTTTAACATATATTTAAGAAATGTAACACAAGCTGGCCACTATGCACTAGACACTTAGTCCTTGTTTCTTTTATTATTATTATAATTATTATTTTCTTTTTTTAATCATTATTACTTTTTCTCTCTTATTGAATTATTATTCAAGTATTGAATAATAATTATTATTATTACTTTTTTTGTGTGTGTGTGTGTGTGTTACTACAAGTAGTAGTATCATTCTCTCCATGAAGAAAAAGGAGAAAAATACAAAAAATATATATATATGAAAATACAAAAAATAAAAAATGAAGAAAAAACACACAAGAGAAATAATAAAAGGAAAAAACAAAAACAAAACCTTCTTGTTCGTCCATGCATGGACTGAGCCCTGAAATGGGCCTGAGTATGATGTTATACTTTTACTCTGGACCAAAGCTAAAAAAAAACAAAAAAAAACCCCTAAAGACAGACGCTATAATCGTTCGGGAGGGAGGAAGAGGTCAAATGTACCTGACCCTCCTGGGTATTTAACATCAATACCCAAATACCGACACAGTGAAACTTACATCACTTTGTATCTTGAAAAAGTTGCGTGTTCAAGTGTGGATCTCAAAACATAAAAACGACCAAAATAAATACAGGGAAAAATACGTAAAGTGTTACGTAATTTCTGATATTATGTTCATGTGTTGCAACTAAATAATATTTATTAGTGATGTTTTATTGATGGCTAGAAATGTAATAAGCTGTTACAGGAATATAGTGAACTGACTTCGTATCAGAAGGTTTTCAAAGGTGTAATGTCTAACGAGACAGGAAGAGTCTCTTTCTTTGTTCTGAAGCTCTTATATATTTTTACTGGTACTTTAATAACTAAATTATTTACAATGTTTTACTGGTACTTTCTCTACTAAAGCTCTTAAATACGTTTATTAGTTTTCATTTCTCACCATTGAAGTTCTTATTTATTCTTATTGGTGCTTCTCCACTAATAATAAGTGATAGTATGTTATGAAACAAGGCTTGGGCTAATGGGCCAGTCCCTGGATTAGATTAGTTTCAGTTTATTTTGAATTTCGCGCAAAGCTACACGAGGGCTATCTGCGCTAACCGTCCCTAATTTGGCAGTGCAAGACTAGGGGAAGGCAGCTAGTCATAATCACCCACCGCCAATTCTTGGGCTGCTCTTTTACCAACGAAAATGGGATTGATTGTCACATTATAACGCCCCTACGGCTAAATGGGCGAGCATGTTTGGTGTGACGGAGATTCAAACCCGAGATCCTCGGATTACGACTCGAGTGCCTTAACCTCATGCCGGACCAATTTGTTTCGAACAATACTATTCCTCAGTAGTAAGTGTTTAAAATATTAGATGTCGTTTATGTAAGTCACGATTTTCAAAGTGTTATCTCACACACAATAATCATACTACAATTAGTAGAGGTGTTTATTGTTCTATGTCCACAAAACGTGGATATGACGTATGAAATAACAACAATATCTTTGTATTTTCTTGATTCTCTAACTTTATAGTTTTTCATACAACTTTATTCTAAAAATTAATTAAAGACTAGATGTGTCCCAATGGTTAATTAGTGAACTACAGATCTGAAAGTAAGGACATTGTCGCTATACTGCTGGACACACTTCTCGCTATTCCGTTCTATGCCAGACAAAGCTCCTGTGGCGGTTGGAGCTATTGACTGGCTGCTATTTCTGTGGTCGGTAGCTCATAAATTATTAGCAGCTACGTCTGAATTCTGCCCTCACCCCACCCCCAGTGGTAACTAAGATACCCGAGGTAAGCAACGGAGCTGATAGTTCATTGTGTAGCTTTGTGCTTAACAATAAAATGGACAAGCAATGGCTGATCCCTAAGTGTCTTTTGATTGGACCATTTACCCCATAAGCACATAAGTTATTGTTCATGTTAGAGATATCAATAACATACGCGCAATTATCAACAAGACACGTTAAAATACTAACAACATATGCAACACTACCTACAATATACGCTAAACCTAATCATTGTACAAACACATGAATAGAGAAAATGCTTATAATCACAGTTTTATTAAAACAACATTTTCAGCAACACATCGAATCTTAAATTGAAATTGTTTTAAATGTCATGTTTTACAGCTCAAACTGAGAAAGTTTGAACTATTACGATGTCACACTCAGACTGGAAAGATTGAACTATTATGATGTAACACTCAAACTGGAAAAGTATGAACTATTATGATGTAACACTCAAACTGGAAAAGTTTGAACTATTATGAGGTAACACTCAAGACTGGAAAGATTGAACTATTATGATGTAACACTCAAACTGGAAAAGTATGAACTATTATGATGTAACACTCAGACTGGAAAGATTGAACTATTATGATCTAACACTCAAACTGGAAAAGTATGAACTATTATGATGTAACACTCAGACTGGAAAGATTGAACTATTATGATGTAACACTCAAACTGGAAAAGTATGAACTATTATGATGTAACACTCAGACTGGAAAAGTTTGAACTATTATGAGGTAACACTCAGACTGGAAAGATTGAACTATTATGATGTAACACTCAAACTGGAAAAGTATGAACTATTATGATGTAACACTCAGACTGGAAAGATTGAACTATTATGATGTAACACTCAAACTGGAAAAGTATGAACTATTATGAGGTAACACTCAAACTGGAAAAGTTTGAACTATTATGATGTAACACTCAAACTGGAAAAGTATGAACTATTATGATGTAACACTCAAACTGGAAAAGTATGAACTATTATGAGGTAACACTCAGACTGGAAAGATTGAACTATTATGATGCAACACTCAGACTGGAAAAGTTTCAACTATTAGAAGGTAGCACTGAAACTGGAAAAGTATGAACTATTATGATGTAACACTCAAACTGGAAAAGTATGAACTATTATGATGTAACACTCAGACTGGAAAGATTGAACTATTATGAGGTAACACTCAAACTGGAAAAGTATGAACTATTATGATGTAACACTCAAACTGGAAAAGTTTGAACTATTATGATGTAACACTCAAACTGGAAAAGTATGAACTATTATGATGTAACACTCAAACTGGAAAAGTATGAACTATTATGATGTAACACTCAAACTGGAAAAGTATGAACTATTATGATGTAACACTCAAACTGGAAAGATTGAACTATTATGATGCAACACTCAAACTGCAAAAGTATGAACTATTATGATGCAACACTCAAACTGGAAAAGTATGAACTATTATGAGGTAACACTCAAACTGGAAAAGTATGAACTATTATGAGGTAACACTCAAACTGGAAAAGTATGAACTATTATGAGGTAACACTCAGACTGGAAAGATTGAACTATTATGATGCAACACTCAAACTGGAAAAGTATGAACTATTATGAGGTAACACTCAAACTGGAAAAGTATGAACTATTATGATGTAACACTCAAACTGGAAAAGTATGAACTATTATGAGGTAACACTCAGACTGGAAAGATTGAACTATTATGATGCAACACTCAAACTGGAAAAGTATGAACTATTATGAGGTAACACTCAAACTGGAAAAGTATGAACTATTATGAGGTAACAATCAGACTGGAAAGATTGAACTATTATGATGTAACACTCAGACTGGAAAGATTGAACTATTATGATGCAACACTCAAACTGGAAAAGTATGAACTATTATGAGGTAACACTCAAACTGGAAAAGTATGAACTATTATGAGGTAACACTCAGACTGGAAAGATTGAACTATTATGATGTAACACTCAAACTGGAAAAGTATGAACTATTATGAGGTAACACTCAGACTGGAAAGATTGAACTATTATGATGTAACACTCAAACTGGAAAAGTATGAACTATTATGAGGTAACACTCAGACTGGAAAGATTGAACTATTATGATGCAACACTCAAACTGGAAAAGTATGAACTACTATGAGGTAACACTCAGACTGGAAAGATTGAACTATTATGATGTAACACTCAAACTGGAAAAGTATGAACTATTAGAAGGTAGCACTGAAACTGGAGAAGTTTGAACTATTATGATGTAGCACTCAAACTGGAAAAGTATGAACTATTATGAGGTAACACTCAAACTGGAAAAGTATGAACTATTATGAGGTAACACACAAACTGGAAAGATTGAATTATTATGATGTAACACACAAACTGGAAAGATTGAACTATTATGATGTAACACACAAACTGGAAAAGTTTGAACTATTATGAGGTAACACTCAGACTGGAAAAGTTTCAACTATTAGAAGGTAGCACTGAAACTGGAGAAGTTTGAACTATTATGATGTACTAATCAAACTGGAGAAGTTTGAACTATTATGATGTACTAATCAAACTGGAGAAGTTTGAACTATTATGATGTACTAATCAAACTGGAGAAGTTTGAACTATTATGATGTACTAATCAAACTGGAAAAGTTTGAACTATTATGATGTACTAATCAAACTGGAGAAGTTTGAACTATTATGATGTACTAATCAAACTGGAAAAGTTTGAACTATTATGAGGTAACACTCAGACTGGAAAAGTTTCAACTATTAGAAGGTAGCACTGAAACTGGAAAAGTTTGAACTATTATGATGTACTAATCAAACTGGAGAAGTTTGAACTATTATGATGTACTAATCAAACTGAGAAGTTTGAACTATTATGATGTACTAATCAAACTGGAGAAGTTTGAACTATTATGATGTACTAATCAAACTGGAGAAGTTTGAAATATTATGATGTACTAATCAAACTGGAGAAGTTTGAACTATTATGATGTACTAATCAAACTGGAGAAGTTTGAACTATTATGATGTACTAATCAAACTGGAGAAGTTTGAACTATTATGATGTACTAATCAAACTGGAGAAGTTTGAACTAATATGATGTACTAATCAAACTGGAAAAGTTTGAACTATTATGATGTACTAATCAAACTGGAAAAGTTTGAACTAATATGATGTACTAATCAAACTGGAGAAGTTTCAACTATTATGATGTACTAATCAAACTGGAGAAGTTTGAACTATTATGATGTACTAATCAAACTGGAGAAGTTTGAACTATTATGACGTACTAATCAAACTGGAGAATTTTGAACTAATATGATGTACTAATCAAACTGGAGAAGTTTGAACTATTATGATGTACTAATCAAACTGGAGAAGTTTGAACTATTATGATGTACTAATCAAACTGGAGAAGTTTGAACTATTATGATGTACTAATCAAACTGGAGAAGTTTGAACTATTATGATGTACTAATCAAACTGGAGAAGTTTGAACTATTATGATGTACTAATCAAACTGGAGAAGTTTGAACTATTATGATGTACTAATCAAACTGGAGAAGTTTGAACTATTATGATGTACTAATCAAACTGGAGAAGTTTGAACTATTATGATGTACTAATCAAACTGGAGAAGTTTGAACTATTATGATGTACTAATCAAACTGGAGAAGTTTGAACTATTATGATGTACTAATCAAACTGGAGAAGTTTGAACTGTTATGATGTACTAATCAAACTGGAGAAGGTTGAACTATTATGATGTACTAATCAAACTGGAGAAGTTTGAACTATTATGATGTACTAATCAAACTGGAGAAGTTTGAACTGTTATGATGTACTAATCAAACTGGAGAAGTTTGAACTATTATGATGTACTAATCAAACTGGAGAAGTTTGAACTATTATGATGTACTAATCAAACTGGAGAAGTTTGAACTATTATGATGTACTAATCAAATTGGAGAAGTTTGAACTGTTATGATGTACTAATCAAACTGGAGAAGTTTGAACTATTATGATGTACTAATCAAACTGGAGAAGTTTGAACTATTATGATGTACTAATCAAACTGGAGAAGTTTGAACTATTATGATGTACTAATCAAACTGGAGAAGTTTGAACTATTATGATGTACTAATCAAACTGGAGAAGGTTGAACTATTATGATGTACTAATCAAACTGGAGAAGTTTGAACTGTTATGATGTACTAATCAAACTGGAGAAGTTTGAACTGTTATGATGTACTAATCAAACTGGAGAAGTTTGAACTATTATGATGTACTAATCAAACTGGAGAAGTTTGAACTATTATGATGTACTAATCAAACTGGAGAAGTTTGAACTATTATGATGTACTAATCAAACTGAAGAAGTTTGAACTATTATGATGTACTAATCAAACTGGAGAAGTTTGAACTATTATGATGTACTAATCAAACTGGAGAAGTTTGAACTATTATGATGTACTAATCAAACTGGAGAAGTTTGAACTATTATGATGTACTAATCAAACTGGAGAAGTTTGAACTATTATGATGTACTAATCAAACTGGAGAAGTTTGAACTATTATGATGTACTAATCAAACTGGAGAAGTTTGAACTAATTCTTTTTATTCTTTATTTTCCTGTAAACGAAGTTGATTAACATTATGGAGAAGTTGAGTCGTATAGTGAGGTATCAATACAGAAACAAAATGCTAACACATGTAATTATTTGTTTATTGAACGTGGATGAAATTAAGACAAAAATAATACTAGTTGCTTCAAGACCAGACCAGACATTTTCTTCCTCATCCGAAAATTCAACCACATGAAGGGAAATCGAAATTTGGTTTTACATTTCAAGATGGAATGCTAAATTTATCCAACACAATTTCCTGAAACAGTCACAACAGCTCAAGATAATTGATGCTTTGAGAATATTCCCAAGATTTATGCTGAATGTGGCTAATTGAATCAATCAAATCAGTTATGTTTCTACTTGGCCATTTCAAATCCAGAATTAACAAACAAGGCTAAATTTATCTTAAATAAGTACCCGGCTCTTAATCACAATGTGGTAATTATTATGATGTTGACTTATTGTTATCAAATAGATATCAATAAGGTGTTATAACACCAAACTTAAACACAAGTAGTTATGATTTATAACCGTTGTTATCCCTCTCATTATCAACGATATAAATTCCTCCAGGTTCTGAAGTGTTGTTACCGCTGAATGTAATCAATTCAGATATTAATTATTATGATTGTAATTAGCCTTCAATCTAGTTCAAATGAGAAGTCTTTCTAACCAAAATAATTACGAATGTTTTAAACTTATGAATCATTTCAGTACTATTACAAAACGTTCCTCCTAAAGAACATTTTAAATTTTGTTGTTGTTTATTTATATTCAAATTTTAATTTTTGGCTTACATTATTCTCGCCCTTGGGAGTTATAAATTTAAGATGAATCCCACTATTTGTTGGTAAAGAGTAGCCCAAGCGTTGGCGGTGTGTGGTGATAACGAGCTGCCTTCCCTCTAGTTTTACACAGCTAAATTAGGGTAGACTAGCCCAGATAGCCCTCGAGTGGCTTTGCGCGAAGTTCAGAACAAATCAAACAACCACTCGCCATTCAAATCTATACAAAAAGTTGAGAACATTGCGATAAATGAGCTTAAAGTCTCGCCACGTCTGATCACACCTTATATGTCGACCATGTCTCTTCAGAAAGTTTCTTCAGCGCATGTGCAAAAGGTTCTGCCGTAAGGCTTGACGTGTCTGAAACATAAACCATTTAGCGTATGCGAGCAATGACTTCCCCAGTGTCCCTTTTTCAACAGTCGGATTGTACAAAAATTCGTAGGCACTGCGTTTAATGACTTGACTGATATGCCTTCATATGGAATAGGTTGAATTTCAAGTTGACTAAAATATGGAATAGTTGAACAGATACGTAAAGAAAGCAACATGTGCACACGTGTATTGTGTCTCCTTTCCAAAGATAGATCCTTTTTATTATATGTACTGTTGGCTGGGACACATGATGGGCTTTTGTGGTTTTTGACTTCCACTTGTTTGTAACTTCACTTACCATGACTGAAATAGGACTTGTCACAGGTCTCTTTCTAGATGGTCCGAAATACCAAGGATGATCCATATACTTTTTCTCATGACATTAAGTACAAATAATATTCCAGACTAGAAGTTTCTAAGTGTTTAATATAAACATGTATTTACGATCTCAATATACTAATAGTTTGCATTAGATGAAAAACACTTTTATCTCCTGTTTATTTGTTTATTCAAAATTGTTTTAATATAAAGCGCTCAACCCTTTATATTATATTATTCCTTATGACAACTTATTTTTCCACAACCATCACAGTACAAAAAATAGAATACCAGTTATATTGTTCGTGAAAAAGCATAAGAAGCCTTATTTCTCTTACATTTAGTTTTTATTGTGCTTATTTTAAAACAAAGCTGTTTGTTGTGTACTTGGCCGGCATGGCCAGGTGGATTAAACCATTCGACTATGTCTATTGAAATACTGTATTAAAAAAACAAGTAATTTTAAAAAAATAAAGTAAATGCTTGGTTTGAATTTCGCGCAAAGCTACACGAGGGCCATCTGCGCTAACCGTCCCTAATTTAGTAGTGTAAGACTAGGAAGAAGGCAGCTCGTCATCACCCTCCCCGCCAACTCTTAGGCTACTCTTTTACCAACGAACAGTGGGATTGACCGTCACATTATAACGCCCCCATGGCTGAAAGAGCAAGCATGTTGGGTGTGATGGGGATTCGAACCCGCTACCCTCAATTACGAGTTGACTCTTTTAAAGTCTGGCAATGCCGGCCCAGGAAGTAAATGTACGGATGGCTAATATTAATCATTCAGAAACAATATAAAAGGGATGGCATTTCCATTATTTACACATAACAGCAAGTATTGTCTTTATAATCTTGTTTACATTGTTTCTGAACGATTGATATCAGTTATTTTTTACATTTACTTCCTTTTTGAAATGTTCTTTAATTTAATTATATAAGATACACTGCTGGCCAAAATCTTAAGGCCAATAAACATAAAGAAAAAATATGCATTTTGCGTTGTGAGACTTAATTACTTATTTGAGTAGAACTTCGAAAGATGAAAATAAGAAAAGGGAAAATAAAAATGAAAAAACTTTTTTAGCATTTAATAGGGAACATTTGAACACTATGAAATTAGCCTAAATACTAGCTGGTCAAAAGTTTAAGACCATACCAAAAAGAAGTCCTAAACAGGGTAGGAAATGCCCAACAAGAGATCTCAGTAATGAGTTGCACGGTCGTCATTGCGAATAACTTCAAACATTCGCTTTGGCATGGTCGATATAAGCATTTGCAGAAGGCTGGCTGGAATGTCATTCCACGTGGTGAAGATGGCGTCACGAAGATCGTGAACTGTTTGGAAGTGACGTCCATTTCTATAGACTTCCCTTGCCATCCACCCCCAAACATTTTCAACGGGGTTCAGTTCTGGCGAACACGTTGGATGCCCAAAAACTACGTTATTCGCCATGAAAAAAGTCATTTGTCCCACAGGCATTGTGGATTGCACGTTGTCCTGCTGAAAGATCCGGTCTTTTCCACAAAAGCGAGGGCCTTCAGTCAATAAAGATGCTTTCTTCAGCATGCCAATGTAGCCAGTTGCTGTTTGATGCCCTGTATAACATGAAGCTCCATTGTTCCATGGAAGGAGAAAGCATCCCAGATCATGAATGAAACTTCTCCACTGTGTCGTGTAGAAAATGTCTCCGGTGTGATATCCTTATTGTGCCAGTAACATTGGAAGCCATCTTGACCATCCAGGTTAAAATTTTTCTCATCAGAGAACAAAACCTTCGTTCACTTTTCTACGTCCCATGTTTGGTGCTTCTCAGCAAAGTTTAACCGAACTGTTTGGTGGTATGGAAGGAGGCGTGGCCTTTGAAGACGTTTACGGTTTTTAAAGCATTTCTCTCGTAAATGCCATCTTGAGCTGCATTCTGCCTCCGTAAGGGCCTTAATATGATTCGAAGACCGGCTGGTGTCTTGCCGGACAACCCGTCGAATCCTCCTACTCAACGCCGGCGAAATTTTCTTGAACCAACCACTTGAAATTCTCGTTCCGTATCTCTCAGGGTCTTTTAAGAAATTTACAACTGATATCAGGAATTTGTTTTACTACGTCCAATCACACAAGCGATGGCACGTTGAGCGAGACCTTGCTTTTGCAGCTTGACAATTCTGCTACGTTCAAACTCTGTCAACGTTTTAGCCTTTACCATGTTTTTATCCAATGTAACACAGGAGATATCAGTGGGAGGTGTTGACAATGCTGATTTTTGAATACAAATGACTAAATGTCGTTACGTGTTTACCGCGATTAATGATCTTAAACTTTTAACCAGCTAGTATTGAGGCTAATTTCATAGTGTTCACATTTTCCCTATTAAATGCTAAAAAAGTTTTTCTTATTTTTATTTTCCCTTTTCTTATTTTCATCTTTCGAAGCTCTACTCAAATAAGTGGTTGAGTCTAACAACGCAAAATTCATATTTTTTCTTTGTTTTCATTGGCCTTAAGATTTTGGCCACCAGTGTATATATTAATTATGCTATCTTAAATTGTTAATAATTATTACACGGCCAGACATGGTCTGGTGGGTTAAGGCACTCGAGTCGTAATCTGATGGTCACGGGTTCGAATCCCCATTGCACCAACATGCTCACCCTCTCAGCCGTGTGGGCGTTATAATGTGACGGTCAATCCCACTATTCGTTGATAAAAAAGAATAACCCAAGAGTTGGTTGTGTGTGGTGATGACTAGCTGCCTTCCATCTAGTCTTACACTGCTAAATTAGAGACGGCTGACGCTGATAATCCTCGTGTAGCTTTGCTTGCAATTTAAAAACAAATAAAATATTTATTAATCAACTAACAAAAGTAAATATATCCCACGAATCAAAAAATCACGAAACCATATACTGCTGCATACCATATATTCCTGATATCAGCAGAACAATAACCAACATTTGACAAAAACTAGTAACAAAATATGACATTCCAGTTAATACCAAATTTATTCAAAAACCAGGCACAAAACTGAAGTCTGTATTATGTAAAAACTACACTGACACACACCACACCAACATTATTTATAAAATACAATGTGATAACTGCCACGACTTCTATATTGGAGAAACAATTGGCAAAATGGAAACCAGATTCAAAGAACACAAAAAGTCACTTTCACACGTTTTCGAACACTGCAAGTCAAATAAACACAACATAACCATAGAAAACACTCAAATACTAAATAAAGAAACAAACATAAACAAACGCAAAATTAAAGAAGCTTTACTTATACAACAACTCAAACCCAAAATAAACCAATATAAAGAAACACCTTTATACCTTTCTTTAATAAATATAATCAAACGTCTACTTTCCTACACTCAGTTACACAACCCCCTTCAAACACGTGGTCAGCTATCGGTCAGTTACCTTCTTTCTTTCTTTGTGAATCTGATGATGACCAAAGAAGGGCGAAACATTGTTCGCTCCTCTACATAGTGATTTCTCTATCCATACCAGCTGTTTTTACATATATATTATTCTCTACAAGTGGGTTTTCTCATCATCACTGATAATTATTAATGACGTTTGTCACATCTACATCTTGTTTATCGGTCAGTCCACAGTTGAATGACCTGAAGAAGAATTTACAAGTAGTTAAAAAGTTGATGTTTTCAAAAAATTAATTAGAAAAGTAAATATTTTAAAGACCTACTTACGAGATGAAAGAAGTTTACGTGTCCCTTTATGTTGTTATAGATTATCAGATGAAAAATAACCATTGTATATTGATTACAACAGGATAACTTCTACTTTCTTTCTCTTACAACTTTGTAACTTGGTTATCCCATACGTTTCAGGCTTCCATCGGCATCATGCATGGGAAAGTTCAATAATACTAAAAAAGGAATTCTTTAGAATATACTATAGTATGTGTAATTTCACTTCGAAAACAGTATGAACAATGAATATTTAGGTGAAATAGACCTTTCTTAGCTAAAATTCCGAAAAAAGTCTCCATATGGTGGTATTTCTTATACGTCAACTAACTGATGAATGGTATCTAACACGTTGTAAAGTAAGTATGTGTGTGTTTTCTTGTAACAAAGAAACATCGAGCTATCTACTCAGCCCACCGAGAGGGAATTAAACCACAGATTTTAGCGCTGTAAATCCGTAGACTTACCACTGTACCAGCGGGTGGAAGGGGCTGTAAAGTAAGTAAACATTGGAACATGAATTTTCTTTTTCAGGGACGTGTAAACATTTAACTCGGTTCTCTACAGGCCCATTTGCATCAATATGGTTTTGTAGTTTGCAAAAAAAAACAAATGTTATGTGTGTGTATATATATACTCACCGAAAAAAAAGAACGAAATTTAAATTGTTTTATGACTTTTATATATAATATATATATAAACATATAATTAAATGTAATTTTATTTTTAAAAAATATTAAAACAAAGAATAAATTATAGCCGTAATACAAAGATCTAACAGTAACAACATTGGTTTGGTACTGTAATACCTCAACATATTCTTATCTACAACAAAATATTCTGGATGCTGTAAAAAACAGGTTTGCTACTTCCCACATCGATGTCTTGCATTCTATCTTATCTTTCTGTTTATTATTATTTTAGTTTATTCTTATAAACAATAACTTTCCCACATCTGGCTGCAGACGGCGAAAGGTGATAAAGATGTGGGGTAAAACACTCACACCTGTTTCATTTTCTTTTCTTCTTAAGCATGTGAGAAGTTGGTGTTCCCCTAACTTACTTTCGCCAGAACCTCAAAAAAAAAACAACCAGTACACACTACATAATTGTCCATCTTATGACTGGTCCCTGATGTTACACGTCTGTATTGTGGCTATAATTTATTATTCTTATTTATTTTTACGTTTTTTCTTCCATAAAATTACATTGAATCATATTTCATTTTTTGATTTAGTTATGCTTTGCGTAATCCTTTTCTTCATGTTCTTTAACATTTTTTAGCTTTCAAGTGTGTATGTGTGTGTTATTATATCAAAGCTGCATTGGGCTATCTGCTGTGTCCACCGAGGGAATCGAACCTTTAATTTTAGCATTGTAACTCCGTACAATTATCGCTGTCCTAGCGGGGGACATTTTAGCTTTTTTAAATAATATAAATGCATATAAAACAATATACATCGAAAAAATTAGGAAGATAAATATTGAATGTCTTAAATCTACATCAGTATTTAATCGTTTTTATCTCACACTTCTCTTCGTGAATTATATTTTAAAAAACACATTTAGAGGACCATATGTTCTAAGTACTTGAGGCTGGCCGCATTCAGTGGAACACGTGTTTTTTAGTACTCCATGCTGTAATATGTTATTGACGAGTCTCGTTATAAATACCATACATCCCGCTATCATTCGTCGGATACAGCTGACAAAGCAGCAGCTATTCTTGTATGTAGGAGAGAAAATTAATACTGAACGTCACACCAGAATCATGATGCGATACCGTTCAAATGAACTGTTGGATGTTTATTCGTTGGGCGTATAGCGACGTAACCAATTAAATTGCGCTGAACTATGTGGTATTGCTGAGACGTGTTTGGATAAACTGGAACGGCTTCACAGTAAGAACGAAATAAAAAAAAAAACTTCTCATGACGACATTCCACTGCTGCATAACGGCAATATTATTGATTGGTGACCTTACCTGATTACGTCATTTTAGATGAAATAGAATGGATGCTCACACGTGTGCCGCTTTAATACTAGTTGCTTCATCAGATTCTAGATGAAAGTGAATTTCCGCATTACCCATCCTTAGATATCACTTAACAACACAGCAAGAAAAAATATTTTTATTTTGTTTTAAGATACGTTTTAAACATGAATAAATCTTCATAAAAGTAAGTTCTTTAAATAGCAAATATATCACATTTATAAATTATTTCGAGGTTAATAAGATGAACATTCAAAAATATTACTAATTGTTATCGAAACCGATGTTACTGGAAGTATTTGTTTGTGTCTTGCAGGCAATTATTCAACCAATCAAGTATTTAGAATTATCTTTAATATGCCCGACATGGCTAGGTGGGTTGAGGCGTTTGACTCGTAATCCGAGGGTCGCGGGTTCGAATTCCCGTCGCACCAAACATGCTCTCCCTTTCAGCCGTGGGGCGTTATAATGTGACGGTGAATCCCACTATTCGTTGGTAAAAGAGTAGCCCAAGAGTTGGCGATGGGTGGTAATGACTAGCTACCTTCCCTCTAGTCTTGCACTGCTAAAGTAGGGACGGCTAGCACAGATAGCCCTGGAGTAGCTTTGATATGTTTATCAATTGAATTTTCACAAGATTTCTAGCTATGTTTCTAATCACTTATTGTCTTTTCTTGCTCCCCGTTGGTACAGTGGATTTACAACGCTAAAATCAGGGGTTCGATTCCTCTCGGTGGACTCAACAGATAGCCCGATGTGGCTTTGTTATAAGAAAACACATTGTCTTTTTTCACACACGAATATCATACGTAATGGAAATGATTTTTTAACACCTACAAACTTTGAGAGATAAAATATGATGTTTTGAAATTCCAAAAGTTTTTAGGTATCAATATTCAAACATGCGTGAAAAATGTCATAATACCGAACGCTCTGAACACTTTAATCTGAAATAAAATCATAACTATTGCTTTTTGTTTCTTTCATGTGGTTAGGGGCGCTCGACTCGTAATCTGAGGGGCGTGGGTTCGAATCACCGTCACACCAAACATGCTCCCCCTTTCAGCAATGGGAGCGTTATAATGTGAAGTTCAATCCCACTAGTAGTTGGTAGAGTAGCCCAAGAGTTAGCGGTGGGTGGTGATGATTATTTTCCTCTTCTCTAGTCTTGCACTGCTAAACTAGGGACGACTAGAAGAGATAGTCCTCCCGTAGCTTTGCGCGAAATTCAAAACAAACATAATATGGCTGTTGCCACTAATAACACAAGTTAAAGGGTTTCGGCTAATTTTCGTTATTTGCTTATAAATTCAAAATTCCACATTTTGTAACCTTTCTATCATATTATTCTAGACCATATAAGATATGTTTGAGAAATAAAGAGGAATAATCAGAGGTAATATTGGTAAAATTCCACATATTTAAAAAAAAAATCATAAATTACACCCAGTGAAAATGTGGTGTTCTATAGAACAAAACAGTTTAATAATTTATATTGATGAAAATGTGGTGTTCTATAGAACAAAACAGTTTCACAATTTATATTGATGAAAATGTGGTGTTGTATAGAACAAAACAGTTTCATAATTTATATTCATGAAAATATGGTGTTGTATAGAACAAAACAGTTTCATAATTTATATTTATGAAAATATGGTGTTGTATAGAACAAAACAGTTTCATAATTTATATTTATGAAAATATGGTGTTGTATAGAACAAAACCGTTTCATAATTTATATTCATGAAAATATGGTGTTGTACAGAACAAAACAGTTTCATAATTTATATTCATGAAAATATGGTGTTGTATAAGAACAAAAATGACATAATTTTGTTTTGTAAATAATGTCAATCGCTGGTCACTTCTATTAATTTCGTGATCTGTTCTACCTTTTCATTCTTGTTTTTAATCAGTTCTACTTATTCGGTAACAGCTGTCAAGAAATGATTGTTCATAAGACGTGTTCACGTAATGGCATTTATCACAAATTTTGTTTCCTAATTACTCGTCATTTTATAAACCTAACAACGTACAGAAAAAAACAACTAGCGTCGATGTTCTGTGAAATTGAATAAACTTAGGATTTAAGAGCCATGCTTTGCAAACCAATATGTATTTAATTTCTGTTTAATCATTTTTGTTGGTTTTTTTTTTTCTGCGACGCAGATCTGGAGAAGAAAATTGTCCTCAGTATACGATAAAGTTTTGTTATTCAAGCTACCAAAATTCATACCAAAAACAAAGCTCTGGTCATTGAAGGATATATATAGTTTAGTTTCTAATTTCTAAGTACTATTGATGATTGATTTCAAAATGAAAATGATTGATCATGTTAACACGAGTCAAGGATAATTTTCGCCACCTAGTGGCAAGAAGGCTTAACTTCCCTGTCATAATTGAATATCACCTGCAAGTTGTGTTATCGTAGAGTACTCTGCTCTGCTACATACTCAAAAAAGGCGTATGTATGTTCTTATAGCAAAGCCACATCGTGCTATCTGCTGTATCCACCGAGTGGAATCGAACCCCAGATTTTAGCGTCGTAAATCTGAAGACCCTTACCGCTATACCAGCTTGGGACTACTCAACAGAGTATATAACCTAACAAAAATAGCTACTATTTTTAATTGATATAATTAGCCCATTGACTGCTGATTCGACGTATACGATACGGTCCGCATCTGACATTTGAGTGTTAGTGTGCTGTACACGGTGTACGGCTTGCAAACACTCCGCGGACGTTTAAAATAGCCGCAGTCAAAAGTTTGAGATTAATTCGATCGTTTCTGGTATCTGGATTATAAGTACTAATATTAAAAGGTCAGAGTTTCGTCCGGCAACTTTTTGAGAGTTCAATTTTTCCTGATTATCACCAAACAGCTCCGTGTCAGCGTAACTTAACACTAACTGCGAAATTTTATTAGTGAAATGTATTATGCCATACCACAATATTATTATTCCCCGTCCCACCAAACATGCTCGCCGTTTCAGCTGTGGGGAGACGTTAGAATGTGACAATCAGTTCCACTATTCGTTGGTAAAAAGGTAGCCCAACAGTTGGCGGTGGATGGTGATGATTAGCTGCCTTTCCTCTAGAATTTCACTGGTAAATTATCGACGGTTAGAGCAGACAGTCTTCATGTAGCTTTGCGCCAAGCTAAAAAAGAAAAACAAACTATATTGATCAACACGTGTGAAACAACCACGGTTAATATGTCTGTCGATCTGATTCAATTAAACTCCTCAAACTCAGACTTGAATGACATAAAATTGTGAGATTGCGAATCAAGCGCCCTAAACAGTTGGCCACGCCGTGTCCACTACGTTAGATATTTGCTTTAAACTGCAATTTTCGTCATAATGTGGAAGTGCTAACAAAAACGTTGCGCATCTGAAGAATAATTCACAAGGTAAAAGTACATGTGTACATATATTATGCACTGAGGCCAGAGTACCTCATCTCACAAATAAAACGGTGATACGTAGGACATTCTAAAACAATAATCACTTATTGTTATACAGTCAGAATTTTGTTTTTCTAGCAAATTCGCATGCGAAAAGCTCTCCTGACCGGAAATTCCAATATCTCCTAATACAAATGATCATTGTAGAAACAGACCTTCGTTCGAACTCCATCCGGAATGTCTCGAAAAGCTCTCGTAGCTTCTCGAAAGCATGCTACTGTAATTAATTAGCGTTGCCACATGCTTTTCCCACCAGCAAGCTTGAGTTATCAAGCATCTGTACTGTAATTCAAGTTTAAAATACTGTATTCATAAATGTTTTTTACAATATTTATTATTGTTTAAAACTGTCTTCGTCATATGTACAGCAGATTGAAGTGTTTTTTTTTTAAACTTTGAAATGATGTATAATTTGTCTGTAAAATATTGTAAGTGAATCACTTACTTAGCTAGAAATTTTTCTTATCCAACATTCCAAGGTACGGCAGATCTGGGTAAATGAACTTTAGCTTTTACTGTATTCTAGTGTGTGTATGTGTCTAAATATTTTATGATTTACTACCTTATTTCCGTTTTCAACGACAAAATTATATCATCAGATACCTGCTTATTACTTACTTAGAAAACAATAAGTGTTTGCAAAAACAATGTTTCCTTTAGACCTATAAGATATTATAATCTAATGCCTTACCAGGTAACGAATAATACCAATAACATTGTGATGGTAAATTGTAAAATATTGGAAGTTGTTACACGTGTAATTTACGCGAAGACTTTTAGACGATTCACACTAAGCTGTAATAAACTCTTCACAAAAATGGTGTTCGAAAAATATTTTTCACGCCGAATCATTTAGGTTATTGATTCTCTTCAACTCCTAAGAGTCCATCACATTTGGACTTCTCAATGTTTCACGACTTTCCAGCTGTTACTCGTTACGTAGTCGTATTTCAATGTAAAGTAATTAATTAATGTAATTCGTTAAAGTAATTAATTAATGTAACTCGTTTGAAATAATGCAACGTACAATCTAATGGAAGTTGTTTTTATGTTAAAATATTCTCGATTTTTTTGGTTTTTTTTGGTACGTTCGTCAAACAAAGGTTACAAAGTTTATATTTAGCTAAACAATATTTCATATTTGAGGATAGAAATGTATCGATTTTTACTCATGTTGTCACTGTTGCTGGTGTGCGAGTTATATAACTCCTCACACTCAGATAATTAATTAAAACGAATATTGACCGTCAATGCTTTGCTTTTGAAAAAAAAAGTGTTCCCCAAACAGTCCAATCTTGTTAGCTTTATGTCAAGAATGGGAATTCTTTGACGTCATAACTTACGTATGTACATTATACATCCGTGAAAATAAACTTTAGTAATCTTTCGAATAAGTATTATAATCATTTCTTAAACAACGCTACTCCATCATATTGTACCACAAACTTTCTCTTTTTTTTCACGATGTTAGGAACACAAATAGTTCTAACAAAAGACAAAAAAGTGAAACCATACCGATCGAACATACCGCGGATGAGCAAGTGAAGTGAAGTGTGAGAAAAGATGAAGTGACGTCATCGCAGACTACCATGACAACCTGGAAACCATAAACACCTAATAATTACAACCCGGCATGGCCAGAAAGGTTAAGGCGTTCGACTCATAAACTGAGGGTCACTGGCTCGAATCCCCGTCACACCAAACATGCTTGTGGAGGCGTTATAATGTGACGATCAATCCCACTAGTCGTTGGTAAAAGAGTGACCTAAGAGTTGGCGGTGGGTGGTGATGACTAGGTGCCTTCCCTCTAGTCTTACACTGCTAAATTAAAGACTACTAGCCCAGATAGCCCTCGAGTAGCTTTGCACGAAATTCTAAACAAAGAGACCTAATAATTAATTTAAACGTGTATCGTGCATAGTAGTTAAATATGTTGTTTGCTATTTTTTCCTTTGAAAATCAAAAGTACAGTTAATTTTTCTATTAGTCAAACTTCGAAAAACAAATAAAAGTCAGATTTTATATGGGTTATTTAGTATCAAGATAATCCGATACTTTTCAGGTTAACCAAATATAATCAGTTGTTGTACTTGATGATGCCAGGTTAAACATTGTAACCGTGGTTAACCATATATAATCAGTTGTACTTCATGATGCCAGGTTAAACATTGTAACCGTAGACATGATGCTCATTGTATTCCATAATAAATAACCTTTAAGTGTAACTGCGTTATTACTTAACTATTTAGAACAAAGTCCGAGTTCCCTCAAACAACAGAAAATCATTCTAATTTCGTTACCGTCAATGAAAATGTTTTATTAAAATAATGTGGTTTGACTATTTCAGTCATGCATTATCAACAAGGAACAGTTTATCTAATAACATGTATAACAGCGATCACATGGATTTAGTCTAAAACACATTTATTTTTGTTTCAAAAGTTGTTAAGTTTGTTTGTTTTGAATTTCGAGCAAAGCTACTCGAGGGCTATCTGTGCTAGCCGTCCCTAATTTAGCAGTGTAAGACTAGAGGAAGCAGCTAGTCATCATCACTCACCGCCAACTCTTGGGCTACTCTTTACCAACGAATAGTGAGATTGACCGTCACATTATAACTCCCTACGGCTAAGGAGAGCTAGCATGTTTGGTGCGACTGATTCGAACACGCTCGGCCATGCTGGGCCTAAGTTTCTAAGAAAGAATTTGTCCCTCCCAGAGGCCCAGCGAATCGTCTGCGAACTTACAATGCTAGAAATAGTTTCGACTACCCTTTGTGGACAGAGCACAAATAGCCCATGTTGTAGCTTTGTGCTTAAATATAAACTAACCAAATAATCTACGAAAAAACATTTGTGTGTTATTGTGCATCACGTTGCTGAGATATACCAGTTTCAAGCAATACAAAACTTTATGATTAGGCCAGCTCAAAAATCAGATGTAAAGACGACAAAAAAATTCATTTAATGCAAAGATCTAGAGCACGATGATGTGTGCAGAAAGAAGCGATTGAAATTTCGCTTCGTTTTCTCTAGCAGAAAAATTGGAACAAAGTTGAAAAAAACCAAACTTCAGGTGGTAATTGTTTGTGAACATCGAATAAAAGAAATGATAGTTGCCTATTTTTAAACTATTTTTTGAAAAGCATGACACCTAGTGTTGTGAAAACGCAACTTGAACATTTGTGTTTTAAGACTCTTCACATAGTTTACCAAAGTTTTAACAAAGAGCTGTACACAGAATGTGCTCGTTGTTGCTAAATTGTTTTTAGCAGCTGATGGTTTGGTGAATTTTGCGACGTTCAAACTTATAATTAACTTTTTAGCTTACATTAAGAATATCAACAGTTTGACATCCAAAACCTTGATTATTAGAGTGCTAATTATTTGTAGCGTGTTTCACCTTACAAGAAAGAACTTTAAAACGTGAGAGAGAAAGCGGTCTGTTTCTACTGGAGCTTTAGGGACAACTAAATCGTCTCCTTCTTTGTGACGATAAACTCACTTGAAATAAAAAAATATATATCTCAGAACAGCTGGTTTGGGTATTAACACTTTTATTGATAAGGAGAGAACAACGTTTTGACCTTCCTAGGTCAACCTAGGTTGACGGTTCAACCTTGGTTGAAGGTCATCTTCAGAAAGGTAAAACCGTTATTCTCCTCATCAATAAAAGTGTTAATACCCATACCAGCTGTTCTGAAATACATTTTAAAACATTCCCGTAACCAAAATAAACAAAGTTAATTTATTACGTGGCCTAACCAAAATAAACAAAGTTAAATTATTACGTGGCCAAACCAAAATAAACAAAGTTAAATTATTACGTGACCTAACCAAAATATACAAAGTTAAATTATTACGTGGCCTAACCAAAATAAACAAAGTTAAATTATTACGTGGCCTAACCAAAATAAACAAGTTAAATTATTACGTGGCCTAACCAAAATATACAAAGTTAAATTATTACGTGGCCAAACCAAAATAAACAAAGTTCAGTTATTACGTGGCCTATTCAAAAATAAATATAGTTCAATTATTATTTTTGTACTATCCATAATAAACAAAGTTAGACTATTATATGGCCAATGAAAAATATATACAGTTACATTATTGTGTGGCTTGTTCGTTGTGATTAACATAAAACTTTCAAAAACTTCTTTGAAAAAAAAATTCAGTCTGTTATGATCAGCTAGATTTTCGCTGTTTTGCGTGCAAATTAAAAAATAATAATTTTTTGCTAGATTCTCTATGTACAGGATCAATCTTAGGTTATGATGTGTACATGTCCATACATCTAGATTGCTTGTAGCATTGATTAGAATTTAATTTTGTAAAATAAATTAACCAAGGTGGTTAAAAAGCCAGTATTTACTGCGAGTTTTTATTTATTACAAACTATTTTCAAATCAATCAAAATGAAAAACGCGTTTCCTAAAATATTCTACGTACTAGCGTCCACTGTAAAAAATTCTAACAATGCGTTTTTGTATTGTTTTGTCTTATAACAAAGGTACATTGGGCTATCAGTTGAGTCCGCCGAGAGCGATTCTAAGAACTTTAAAACACATATTAATTACCTGTAGATATTAATACAGACTGTAAATAAATAATCTTTTTAAGATATTTTTTGTTCACACACTAATCAAAATAATTAATTTGTAAAAGGGCATGTTTGTCCTAAACATTCTTAAGACTAGTGAAATATTTATGACTTAAGATTATTTAATGTCTATCGCAAATTCAATCAGTATTTCATGACTATTCAATATATAAACATCTCATCAGCTAGATATCCCAACTCCGGCATGGCCAGATTGGTTAAGACGTACGACTCATAATCTGAGGGGCGTGGGTTCGAATAATCCGTCGCACCAAATATGGTCGCCCTTTCAGTGGTGTACGCGTTATAAAGTGACGATCAATCCAACTATTCGTTAGTAAAAGAGTTGGCGGTGAGTGGTGATGGGAAGCTGCCTTCCTTCTAGTCTTACATTGCTAAATTAGGGACGGCTAGCACAGATAGCCCTTGGGTAGATTTGCGCGAAATTAAAAAACAAACAAACAGATATCCCAATAAAATAAAATATGAAAAAAAAAAAAACGCAGTCGATAGACATTAAAATAAATTTCAGTTGGTCCTGATTTATATTCACTGATTAATAATATTCACCATAATTATGTTATCTGAAAAGTACACTACCCTTATTATGTACGTTCACTAGTTGTACTACGATAACTATGACAGTGTTCATACCAGTAAATGTATAATTTAAATGTGCTGTATATCAAGGGTATTTTCAATTGTTCGCGGTTTACATACTTGATTTGATAGTTTCCATCAATTTGCTGATAACAGATTTAGATTCGCACTAGACGGTTTTCGCAAGTGATTGGGTTTCAAAGACAAATTCCGTGCAAAGCTACACGAGGGCTATCTTTAATTTAGCAGTGTAAGACTAGAGAGAAGGCAGCTAGTTATCACCACCCACAACCAACTCTTGAGCTACTCTTTTTACCAACGAATAGTGGGTTTGTTTTGTTTTGTTTTGTTTTGAATTTCGCGCAAAGCTACTCGATGGCTATCTGCGCTAGCCGTCCCTAATTTAGCAGTGTAATACTAGAGGGAAGACAGCTAGTCATCACCACCCAACGCCAACTCTTGGGCTACTCTTTTACCAACGAATAGTGGGGTTGACCGTCACATTACAACGCGCCCACGGCTGAAAGGGCGAGCATGTTTGGTGCGACCGGGATTAGAACCCGCGACCCTCGGATTACGACTCCAACGCCTTAACACACTTGGACATGCCGGGCCCCCGAATAGTGGGATTGACTCACTTATAACTCTTCCACAGCTGAAATGGCGAGCATGTTTGGTGTTGTTGGGGGTTCGAACTCGCACCCTCAGATTAGGAGTCGAGCGCCCTAAACACCTGGCCAAGAGAGACAAACATAAATCCTGTAATTCTGGTAGTAAGAAGAATAAATGTTAATCTAGACAAGAATGTTTTGTCACTAAAAAGAGTTTTCTTACACTATAAATAAGAGCACTAATCGTAATATCAATAATGTCTCATTACAATGGATACTGAAATAATTTTAGGTTTAATGAAGAAAGGTGTAGAGTTGTGTTGATGACAAACTGTTGTATAAATACAGAGATTTCGATGTGTTGATAAGCAAAGCATTTGTTTCTGTTTTCACACAGTCTATACTTATAAACTGAATCGTTTGATAATCTTCAGAAAAGAGGTTGAATTACGGCAGAGCAAAAATATAAATCAAGTATGTTTATTATGACAATAATCTCCTTCTCAAATGTACTTCAGATTAACACAATATGTTGACAGGTGTAGCTTAGATCCGTATGGTTAATTTGTTGTTTTTTTTTGTTTTTCGCGCAAAACTACTCGATGGCTATCTGCGCTAGCCGTCCCTAATTTAGCAGTGTAATACTAGAGGGAAGACAGCTAGTCATTATCACCCACCGCCAGCTCTTGGGCTACTCTTTTACCAACGAATAGTAGGATTGTTCGTAACATTATAACGCCCCCACGGCTGAAAGGGCGAGCATATTTGGTGTGAGGGGTATTTAAATCTTCAGATTACGAGTTGAACGCCTTAAACAACCTGGCCATGATAGGACTACGTGTTATTAGAGTTTCAGAGATAAATCATGATAGTTAAAAGATAAGTTACAGTGCGAATAAAATGAGGAATATTGAACACGATGCAAACACATCTTGTTTATAATGTTCATGAGGAATACTGTACACGATGTAAACACATCTTGTTTACAGTGTTCATGAAGAACACCGCACACGATGTAAACACATCTTGTTTATAGTGTTCATGAGGAATACTGAACACGATGTAAACACATCTTGTTTTAGTGTTCATGAGGAATACTGAACACGATGTAAACACATCTGGTTTGTAGTGTTCATGAGGAATACTGTACACGATGTAAACACATCTTGTTTGTAGTGTTCATGAGGAATACTGCACACAATGTAAACACATCTTGTTTTAGTGTTCATGAGGAATACTGAACACGATGTAAACACAACTTGTTTTAGTGTTCATGAGGAATACTGCGTAACACGATGTAAACACAACTTGTTTTAGTGTTCATGAGGAATACTGAACACGATGTAAACACATCTTGTTTTAGTGTTCATGAGGAATACTGCACACGATGTAAACACAACTTGTTTTAGTGTTCATGAGGAATACTGTACACGATGTAAACACATCTTGTTTGTAGTGTTCATGAGGAATACTGCACACGATGATAAACACATCTTGTTTGTAGTGTTCATGAGAAATTCTGTACACGATGTAAACACAACTTGTTTTAGTGTTCATGAGGAATACTGAACACGATGTAAACACATTTTGTTTGTAGTGTTCATGAGGAATACTGCACACGATGTAAACACATCTTGTTTGTAGTGTTCATGAGAAATTCTGTACACGATGTAAACACAACTTGTTTTAGTGTTCATGAGGAATACTGAACACGATGTAAACACATTTTGTTTGTAGTGTTCATGAGGAATACTACGCACACGATGTAAAGACATCTTGTTTGTAGTGTTCATGAGGAATACTGTACACGATGTAAGCACATCTTGTTTGTAGTGTTCATGAGGAATACTGAACACGATGTAAACACATCTTGTTTGTAGTGTTCATGAGGAATACTGTACACGATGTAAACACATCTTGTTTGTAGTGTTCGAGCTGAGGAATACTGCACACAATGTAAACACATCTTGTTTTAGTGTTCACGAGGAATACTGCACACGATGTAAACACAACTTGTTTTAGTGTTCATGAAAAACACCGCACACGATGTGAACACATCTTGTTTGTAGTGTTCATGAGAAATTCTGTACACGATGTAAACACAACTTGTTTTAGTGTTCATGAGGAATACTGAACACGATGTAAACACATCTTGTTTGTAGTGTTCATGAGGAATACTGAACACGATGTAAACACATCTTGTTTGTAGTGTTCATGAGGAATACTGTACACGATGTAAACACATCTTGTTTTAGTGTTCATGAGGAATACTGAACACGATGTAAACACATTTTGTTTGTAGTGTTCATGAGGAATACTGCACTGACGATGTAAACACATCTTGTTTGTAGTGTTCATGAGAAATTCTGTACACGATGTAAACACAACTTGTTTTAGTGTTCATGAGGAATACTGAACACGATGTAAACACATCTTGTTTATAGTGTTCATGAGGAATACTGCACACGATGTAAACACATCTTGTTTATAGTTTTCATGAGGAATACTGAACACAATGTAAACACATCTTGTTTTTAGTGTTCATGAGGAATTCTGCACACGATGTAAACACATCTTGTTTACAGTGTTCATTTATTTTTGTTACGAAATAAGCTATGGAATGTAATTAAAAAACACTAAAACAATTCAATATTCAGTTTAACGTTGATATACATCTGCAATATTTACAAGTTCTCCGATTAATTTCATAAAGAAATATTGTGATAGTAAATAACAAGAGGAATGGCAGGAAATGCTGTGTGGAATTTCAATTCGTTCCTCTGGATAAATGTGAAAAACGAGATTAAATACAGCAGAAACAAAGTGATACATGAGGTTATTTAAAACCAATGTCTATTTCAAAGGGCGATAGTCCTGAAAATGTTCACTGAAAGCTTCACGACAATTATATATCCGAAAATATTATGTATTCAATTGTTTTACGTTGAAATAAAGCCTGCGAGTACATAATTAATTTCTAGATTAACAGTGGTATCCAATGAAAAGCAAAACGCCTTCCAAACTGATAAAGAACCTAATGTAACAAATATGTGTGGTAGTGAAAATCTTCTCTGTTCTATACAGTCTTTGTTGCTTATGAAATTAAACACGTGAAATGTGTTGATTAATCAACTTGGTGTAACATAGGGATAGAGTAAAATTTACACTTTATGATAAACAAGGATAAATGTAAACATTCTACAGCAGAATTATAACCTTAATTTCTTAATTTATCTTCCATTGGCTATTTTCCGGCTTATTCTTTAAAAAATAACCCAATGCTAATTAAGCACATCTGCATGCTTCCCCCCCTTTTTGTTTCTTCACATTTATAAATCTACAGTCGGCGCTATTTCAAATAAAAAAAAACAACCAAAACACATTTGCGCTCGTAAACAGAAGAATGCACAATATTCGTATTTAGAGCAGAAACGTAGTTAAGATCTGCCGTGCTCCATTGACGATCTGGATAAGAAAAATAGGTAAATATGAAGAAATTCTAAATGAGTTAAACAGTACACACTGAAAATATAACACGCGCTACCTACGTCATTCCATAAAAATATAAAAGAACATAACCTCCAGGTGTCACAAACCCATGTAATACAGTTTAAAATTACAGCATACTGAGCAAATCGAATGCGACCTTACCCAGAGAAATGACTCGTGATGATGTGTAGTTACAGTAGAGAAAGATAGATGACGTCAATAGGAAATGACCTGCGACCTGAACAGCTAAAGCATTATTAAGATGTTACATACAACGCTTTGCAAAATATTCACCTTGGATAGTTTCAACATTCTGTTGCAATAGTGAAACTTTCAAATCGAACTTTGTATTTAGAACCTATACAACGTGCTCTAAAATGAGAAAGTTAAAATCGCTGATATCATGTGTGTTAGATTTTCAGAACAAATAGAATATTCTCAATTGCATAAGTATTCAACCCCATTACTACAGCAACTGTAAGTTTGAAGATCACAAATTAATAACGGCCTCTGTCTGTGTGTACTCAAAGTGGTTTAACTCGATTTTAGAGAACTTACATCTCACACAGTGATACAACCAGCCAACCATGAAGACCTTTCCGAACAAGTCAGAATAAGTGGTAGAGAAGTAAAGATTAGGAGAAAGTTACAATACATTTTCAAAATCGTTAATTATCTCTCTGAATACAGTGAAGTCCATTATTGATAAATCGAATGAGATTTATACTATCCAGATCAGACCGCCCTTCCAAACAAAGTAACCGGGAAAGTAGCAAACTGGTTAGTGATACCACTGTAAAGCAACTGTGGCTTTGGAAGATTTTCAAAGCTTCACACCTGAACCAGTGTTCATACATCCTGGTCCCCACAAATCTGGCAGAAATAAGCCATTACTGAAAGAATTATTTTTTAAATCTCGTATGGGTTTGAGACAAAGCATTTTAATGATACTGAAGACATGTGGAAGGTTTGTGGTCGGACAGAGACAGATGTCAGTCTTTTAGTCTAAATTCAAAACATTACACGTGGTGCAAGTCAAACACAGCACATTACCAAGACAACACAATTCCACCAACACACACATTATCCAGCAACACACTCCCAACACAGCACATTACCAAGACAACACAATTCCACCAACACAACACATTACCCACTAACACACCCACAACACAGCACATTACCAAGACAACCAATTCCATCAACACAGCATATTACCCAGTAAATACACTCCCAACACAGCACATTACCAAGACAACACAATTCCACCAACACAGAAACATTACCCAGTATACACTCCCAACACAGCACATTACCAGGACAACCTGATTGCATCAACACAGCATTATTATCAGTAACACACTCCCAACATAGCACATTGCTAAGACGAGCGCAATTCCACCAACACAGCATGCATTTACTAAGACAACACGATTCCACCAACACAACACATTACTCAGTGTACACTCCCAACACAGGCTATTACCAAGGACAAATTCAATTCCACCAACACAGCATACGTTATCCAGTAACATAACTCCCAAATACACACATTACCAAGACAACACAATCGTTCACCAACAGTAGCACATTGCCAGTAACACATACACTCAACACAGCACATTGCCAAGATAACCAATTCCAATTAACACACCACATTGCCAGTAGTAACACTAATCTAACACAGCACATTACTTAAGGACAACCTGGTGCAATCAGCACAGCACATTATCCAGTAACACACTCCCAACATAGCACATTGCTAGGACAGCACAGTTCCACCAACACAGCATTATTACCAAGGACAACACAATTCCACCAACCTAAACACGTTACTCAGTAACCGCACTCCCAATAACATACAGTATTACCAGGACAAACCAGGTTCACCCAACACAGCAGTTAATCCGGTAAACACACTCCCAAACACAACACATTACCAAGACAACCTGCAGTTCCACCAAGCATAGCATGCTTACCAGTAAACGCATCCCAGCATACATTACATTGCTAAGACAACACTAGTTCCGCCAACACAATGACACATTACTCGGTAAACGCACTCCCAACATGTAGCACATTATCAGGACAACACAGTTCACCAACCTACACATTACTCAGTAAACACATCCCAAGCCAGCGCACATTACCAAGGTAAACACAATTCCATCAACACAGCACGATTACCTAGTAACACACACTCCCAACATAGCACATTGTCAAGACAACACAATTCCACCAACACAACACATTACTCAGTAACACACTCCCAACACAGCACATTATCAAGACAACACAATTCCACCAACACAGCACATTACCCAGTAACACACTCTCAACACAGCACATTGCCAAGACAACACAATTCCACCAACACAGCACATTACCCAGTAACACACTCCCAACACAGCACATTTCCCAGTAACACACCCCCAACACAGCACATTTCCCAGTAACACACCCCCAACACAGCACATTGCCAAGACAATACAATTCCACCAACACAGCACATTACCCAGTTAATACAATCACAACACAACACATCAACCGGTCATTACCATCTCAACTGTCAAGTATGGTGGTGGCAACACATTATGTTATGGGTATGTTTCCCATCAGCAGGGGCTAGAAAGCTTATTAGTACTGAGGGTAAAGGATGGTGTAACGTACAGGTGAATCCTAGATGAAATGCTGCTTGATCATCCAAAAATCTAAAACTGGATCGAAAATTCACATTTGAACAGGACAATGACCCAAAGCACAAGGCCACGTTGAAGTGGTGTCAAAAGAATAAAGGGAATGTCCTGGGATTGCTCAGTGAAAGTCTTGATTTGAATCTAACGAAACATTTGTAGGATTGTAATCCATCAACGATCCCCAACAGACTTGATAGAACTGGAGGAATTTTTTCAGGAAAAATGGACAAATCTTACGCTATCAAGTTGTACAGAGCTGATAGAGACCTATCCACGAAGACTCACAGTGATAACTTCTGCGAAAGGTACTTCCACTAAGTACTGACTTAGGGGGCTGAATACTTATCTAATCAACAAATTATATATTTTATTTGCAGGTTTTACTAATATTTAACCCCCTTTCACAGATAACAGTGTTAAGTCTGATCGTTAGAGTTTTGAATAAAAACAATTTCGTTTTGTTTGTTTCGAATTTCGCGCAAAGCTACTCCAGGGCTATCTGCGCACAATTTCGTTAGAAAATCGTTTATGTTATTTGTATTTGGTGAGGTAACATTATTGATAGCGGTGAATGCTTTTGTAAGGCATTGTATTACAAACAAGTTTTCTATACAAAAACATGTATAAACATTAATGTACATGTAAAAAAAATTCAACATTTTTGGTAAATGTTATTAGAAACGAAGCATTCGATCTGTTTCAGATACCACGTGTCTTTTTCCTTCTACCTTCAGGATGATCCCGGTTGTACTTTACATTGATATTTAAGTTTAAAATCAATAGAAAAGAGAAACGAAACCGCGCACTGTTTTTGTTACATACCCTGTAAAACACTTTACACTGCGAAACATTTAGATAAGCCAGAAAAGCACTTTAATCGTTACATTATACAGTATCACTATATAATCAACCATAATATCCTGACTTGCTTAGAAAGAAAAACAAAATACGTATAGATATAAAATGCAAACCCTTTAATGAAGATATTAACTTTATCAAATAAATCATCACACTCCAAACGAAAATATCCTGTCACGTAGATTAACAGAATTCAGAAATTAATCTATTTTTCCTTAACTTCAAGCAAGTTACTTATGAAGAAAAAATAGTCGTTTTGAATATATTCCTACAAGATCATCCTAAAATGAGTGGATAATGAAATATCCAGGACGTATATGATATTTAGTATGAAAAATAATAATAAGTTATGTTATATTGGAAAAATAATCTTAGATTTCATCTTTTCATTGTTGTTCGTCAAAGGAGTTGGTCCTTATCATATCTCAACTATTGAGAAAATGGGCCTAAAACGCCAGTTTTGTTGTGAAGCTCGTGGAATTTTTGGTAATATCAGCCAGACTGAGTCTGATAAACATAGTTTGCGTGTATCAAAATTTCGCGCAAAGCTACACGAGGGCTATCTGTGCTAGCCATATTTAATTAAGGGTATAAGACTACAGGAAACGCAGCAAATCATCATTACCCACCGCCATCTCTTTGGCTACTCTTTTGAACGGATAGTTCAACGGTATGTTTGGTATGACAAGTATTCGAACCCGCGCCCCTCATATTGCAACTCGAGCGCACTAACCACCTGGTAGTGATGTAGAACAGTGACATGACAAGGCAAGACATGCTTTGGAAAATTGCCAACAGAATTAAAATGTTTAAATTTATCGAAATGCAAAGAGAACAAAACTACTATTTACCTAAGTATCTAAATTATAACTGAAAGACGAAGTTAAAACCAATCACTGAAAATATTTTAATAACTGATTTCATAAATGTTTATCAGATATAATACGTTGATTGAAATTTTAGTCTTTATTCAACTTAAAATAAGTTTCAGAACAAAACTGCTTATTGCCCGGTTTTCGCTACATTATGATGCTATATTTTTATAAGTAAACCTCTTAGTGTTTGTTCTGACATTTATGACTCATAAATATATTAATTCATAGATTTTTTTTTTCAAAACTATTTCCTCACGATAAAGGTTCAAAATGGCCATGCAGAGTTTTTTTTTATCCATCATTTTGTCGCGTTAAGCACGATGGAAAAACTACATAATGAACAAGCCTATAAAAAAAAGAAACTATAATAAATTAGTTTAAAGGAAACCTTTTTTCAGGTAAATTAAATCGCACGATAATCACAGTTTCGTCATGAAACTTAAGTCCCAGTCGATCGGCATGCTATGAACCTTGCTTATTATACGTATTAATATTTAGTTTTCAAATATTCATCTTGAGAAAAACACACTTTTTCACACGTAATTCGTATTGTTGTCACATTTGGGTGAAAAAATAAGTTAGAAAGAAATAGAAGTCGAGGAATGCAATAAACATTTTTTACAACATTTCAGGTTTCGAAAAGAGTTAGAAGAAAAACATGAGCTGGGAAAAACTCAACAAATTACAAAATTAATGCATAATAATAGTAAAGAATGATTTAAACGTATTTGAAAGCAATAAAAATCGATTAATTAGTCTTTTCATTACATTTTAACTATATTTTTACTTTTCTAAATACTGTTTACTCGAAGAATAAACAGGCAGTCATTTAACTTCATTTTAACATGACTTTTGCTTTCCTAAATACTGTTTACTCGAAGAATAAACAGGTAGTCATTAACTACATTTTAACATGACTTTTTTTACTTTTCTAAATGTTGCATACTTTTAAAATAAATAAAGCATTCCTGTAACTACATTTTAACATGACTATAAATATTATATACTCTTTTACTTTTATAAATATTATATACTCTTAAAATAAAACTAGCAGTCTATTAACTCTATTTTACATACTCTTAAAATAAAATGATGATTTTTTACTTCTATAAATATTACATACACTTAAAATATAACTAGCAGTCTATTAACTGTATTTTAACATGACTTTTTACTTCTCTAAATGTTACTTTTAACATGACTTTTTACTTCTGTAAATGTTACATACTCTTAAAATAAAACAAGCAGTCATTTAACTACATTTTAACATGAATTTTTCCTTCTCTAAATGTTACGTGCTTTTAAAATAAAACAAGCAGTCTTTTAACTATATATGATTTCTACAAAAGCTGTTTACTCTGAAATATAGAAGTTGATTAGCTGGTTTGTTTCGGGTGTTCGTTCATAAAGGCTATCAGTGTTAAAATTTATAAATAAATAGTCCGACACGCTAACTTGTGGGCCACGCTGAGTCCAAATCCAAAAGTCCTGATCTGGAATCACAATCAAGTTAATTGAAGTTGGATATATATTAAAGACCAGTATAAGCGTACAGTTGCTACACGAACTGACATGAGTAGTAATGGTTAAAAACAAGTTTATGTTACGTATTTAAAAACCTCCTTACTGTTCAATAAAGTTAAAAATATGTCATCACTGGGAGTAGAAACCAACAACCAAAGGTATAATAATACCTTACAGACTATGTCACGTTGTTTTCGTTTTGCTAGTTAATTACATTTGCAAGACCTCTTAGAAACATGTTTCTTTCGAAAGTGAATTATTAGAGTTCCAAATTGTAAGCAGAAACGTATGTGTTCTATTCTTAGGAGAAGCCACTTCAGTAACAACAGGAGGGCTTTATATAACAAAGAGATTTCTTTTATAATTATTCGATTAAGCTTCCGCAGCAAAATATAATAATTTTGTTACTTACTTGAGTAAGATATTTTAATTTTATTGTCCAGTGGTAATAAAGCACGTTAAACTAATTTGAAAACTGGTTTAAAACTAGTTGTACCGGTTTAAAGTTTTGGTTATTTTAGAACCTTCTGGAAGACTGAAATGTGATTTTAATTAATGTGTTAGGTGTCTTTTCTTATACCAAAGCCACATAGAGCTATCTGCTATGTCCTCCTAGGGAAATCGAACCCCAAATTGTAGAGTTGTAAATCCGAAGACTTATCGCTGTCCAAGCGAAAAACTGATATATGAATGAAAATGCATCATTGAGAACAGTTCGTCTGTGTTGGGTTTTTTTAATGATTCAATAAGAAATAAATTAAACTATTAATTTACTGTCGACAAGGGACAGGAAAGGAAGGTTAGTTATTGCAATGATATAAGGTTTACACGGTTTTTGTTTGATTTCATGAAGATGCAAACGTTCCAAACCGACAGATGGAGCCAACACAATTATTTTATTATTAAAATATAGTTAAGGTTAACAAAACACTTCGCATTATTTAATTTATTGAAATAATTTGTAGTTCGAATAAAGCATGACAAATTGGTGGTTTTTTTCAGAGCTAAAGCTTTGAATATATATCTACTTGTAGCGCTCTCTACGAAACTCAGTTTTTACCTTTATGCAGCTTCAGACTTCCCATTCAGCCGCTAGGGTTAACTACTGGGTTAGTGTTTACCACATTAAGCACTTTCATTCTCCCTCGTTATTAAAAATAAGGTAGAATAACTATGTTTGATATTCACTGTTTTTAGTACTTCATTTTAAGGCTTCTGATTTTTTGATTTTACGAATATAATTTACTTTATCTCGAATTATTTTCTTTTACACTACTAATTTCTTGGAATATATCATTTCAAGCTTTCACTTTTTCCAGTTATTGAAGTTATTACAAGATATACGTTTAACACCGCCGGCATGGCCAGGTGGTTAAAGCCTCGACTCGTAATCCGAGGGCCGTAGGTTCAAATCTCGGTCACACCAAATATTCTCGGCCTTTCAGCCGCAGGGGCGTAATAATGTGACGGCGAATCCCGCTATTCGTTGGTAAAAGAGCTAGCGGTGGATGGTGATGACTAGCTGCCTTCCCTCTAGTCTTACATTGTTTAGTTAAGGACGTCTAGCGCAAATAGCCCTTGTGTAGCTTTGCGCAAAATTTAAAAGAAAACGTTTGACACAGAGTATTAATTTGTGGAGATATAATTTATCGGATGCTACTTACCGCTTCCACTTTCTCCAGTTATTAAAGTTGTTCACGTACATTTAACACTAATTACCTTTCTCTCGATGTTTTACGTTTTATATTTATTATTTCTACTGGCTGTTTGTCTCACTGTGAATCAAATCTCTGCACAGTATAGGACTTGTTGATTATATTACTTTCCAATGGTACTAATGCCCTAACATATACGACATTGAAATTAAAGTTAAAACCACTCTACAGTGGCAAAACTGATAAAAAAACAGCCAGGAAAACTAGGTTTTAGTGCAAATAACAGTTGGCTGAAATATCAGTGTAGTTAGAGTCAGTAACAATTATATTTAAGACTTTCAGTTAACATTTTATGACAATACGGATACAACTAGCTCATTGATCAAGCCTGCTATGTTATACTGCGGTATGCTATGTTATACAACCAAGCTATATATTAACCCTGCGGTACGGTATCTGATACAAGTAACCTGTGTACCAACCCTCTATTACGGTATTTCATGCAACCAACCTATGTATGAAATCTGAGCATATTATACAATCAGCTTATGTATGAACTTTGAATTACGGTATGTTGTAAAACTAACCAATGATTTTGTTTACATATAGACAGAACTTTCAAACGCATTCTTTGTACTATAACAGTGTTTCTACCGCTAGCCTTTACAATTACAATCCTAGCATCACACAGCTAGCATTGGCTATTACAATCCTTATATCAGACAGGTTGCCTTGACTATTACAATCATTATATCAGACAGCTGGTTTTCACTATTACAATCATTATATCAGACAGCTGGTTTTCACTATTACAATCCTTATATCAGACAGCTGGTTTTCACTATTACAATCCTTATATCAGATAGCTAGCCTTCACTATTACAATCCTTATATCAGACAGCTAGCCTTCACTATTACAATCCTTATATCAGACAGCTAACTTTGGTTACTGCAATTACGCTATGCAACACATAAGGTCTAAATAAAACAACATATGAATCCAAAATTTGAATGTATGTATACTGAAGTTATACAACAATGTTTAGAAGTGAGCAGTTTCTCGAGATTTGCGACTTTAATGTAAATCATGTTCACGTATCAGCCCTCAAATTTAGTCTCGCACAGACCGGATACATTGTGGCAGAAGCAGAGCCCATCTTGACGAGTGAAGAAGCTTGAAAAATGTCGGTGACGTTTCCTCTGACTTGCGACTTGCACACTTTCATCTAGCAAATCTCATTCGTTGAGCCTAGATGTGAAAAGCTCAGCATTCGACTGTGTTAAACCAAGATCTCTGATCAAGTCATTGTGTCTCTTTGGTTTGGGTAGTGAGAGAAACCCATACTCACCGCCCCAGTGCCACACTGAGCTCCCTGTACCCACTTCGCCAGAGAGAAATCAGCCATCCTTAGAAGAGTAACAAATCAGAAGAGGAGGTAAACGTTGAATGATGGAAAGTTCGATACATGATAGCAGATGCATTCTTGCCATCCCAACGTTTGGAAGGGTTCACCATGCAGAAGTAGCAATTGCTTAAATGGTCAGTGGGTTCACGCCAAATTCTTGGAATAGCAAACTTCATGACTCTCTTTCCCCTCTATATCATCCTGTAAAGATCAAAATAAAATTATTATGAAGAATAAATTTATTTTATCCACAACTAATGTGTAAGAGGTTCATGCAAAATATTTTATATGTGATATTTTTCTATTTTATTGGAAATTTAAAAAAGATGTTTAAATTTTAAAAAGTCTAAAATTTGTGTAATATAAAATATTACTATTCAAGCAAGCAACAATTATCCGTCTTACCTTCTAGAGGTTTTTTGTTGTTGTTTTTTTGCAGTGCTCGCAGGTAAAATGAGGTGCCCAGGGTTTGTATTGATCCCCGACAAGCATGCCGAAATATGCCTTGTAGGCTTCACACATTTTAGCAGATACTGTCATAGAGTACTTTTCACTCTTGTCTTGATAAACTGGCCACATACATAGCAGAATGCTTCTAGAGAATGCTTCCAGCTTCTTGTTGCCATCTCTGACAAAATCAGAAGGTCTATGTGTTCACTTAGGTAGCTAAACTGAAACGATGAGCCCCTGTATACATATTACTATGGAAAATTCTAGAAAATTCTAAAAGGTTCTTGAAAATTCTCGTAAGTTCTACAACATTCTAGAAAGTTCTTGAAAATTCTTGTAAGTTCGAGAAAATTCTCTATCAGCTACTCAGCACTGAATCTACCTGGAATGCTCTGGAAAAATGGGTAAATTAGAAATTTTCATTACCCAGGTCACAAAAGCAAAGTTTTAAGAAAAAATAATAGTTTTTTTCAAATTTACTTTAGGCAAAAGCAATTTGGAAATAACACTTTCTGCCCAGGAACAAGGAAAAGTAAAAATTTTGTTACATAGTGTTATCTGTACACGAAATAACCATCACTGGCTGGGTCAACAATACTGTTCTTGCTTGTAATCATGTTTAAGATACACATAAAGAAGACTTAACTTCTAAACAGCTTAAAATAAAATTTCCTTATTAAAGATCGTATACTATTACATAAAGTAAAGTTCGCCCATTAAATCAAATTTTCAGTAAATATTTGTTTTCACTCCAAATAATTCCACGTTTCTAATATGTTATAAGAATCACATTTTTACATATTCAGTCCAAGTTTCAAAAGTAAAGCGGTCCACAAAACAGTCGTGTTAGATACAATAGTAAAAACTGATAGAAATATATAGAGAACGTTGTATAAAACACCAAACTACACACCAACCAGAAATGTTTGATAAATATGTAAGAATGACAACAAATTTAAACAATACAAAACTCTGACACTCTTGCAAAGAAAGCGCCCTCTAGTAGCATATTGGGGTGCCTGCGGACTTATAACACAAGAAACCTGATTTCTAAATCTCCGGTGGGCAGAGCAAAGATAGATAAACTACGATAAAATCTGTAGTTTGGTTTCCCTTAGTTAATATAATTCAGATGTCATATTGTTGTGATATATAGATCTGTTAAGGTCAAAACGTTGTTCTCTGCTTTATTAATTAAAGTGTTAATATCTATACCAGCCCTTCTGAGATACATTTTTACTTCATGTGGGTTTCTTGTCATCAAGAGATCTGTGAGATGTTTTCTACCTGCTTTTGTTAATATGAAAATGTTTAACTTTTTTCTTTTAAATCGTTTCTTTATTGTTTTGGTGTAAACCGTTGTCCAGAAACTGTGCAAATTGTTTTGTTTCTATATCTTTGTTGTTCTCCAGCAAACGCCCCACGCTAGCACAGCGGAAATTCTATGAATTTACAACACTATAATCAGGGGGTTCGATTCCCCTCGGTAGGCTGAGCAGAGAGCCCGATGTAGCTTTGCTATGAGAAAAACACACAAATACACTCTCTAGCAAACAGCAGGAATTTTGTTGCAACTTCGCACACTGTGTAAAAAGAGGACGTTGACAATAATGTTTCTCACTAGCTGAGTGGACTCCAAGAGGTCATAACTTTTGTATGCTGTAAGAGAACAACCAGTCACGTGCTATCGCGTATTATCTCTGGGTTAAATCGAGATTACCTTTGGTATGAAGTGTCGGTTTTAGCCTACGTAGTTTTACCTAATCAGAAACAAGAATCGAGCAACAAAAAACATCTAGCGAGGTAATTGTTGATTCACTGTACAGCGTCCATGCAAGTACACTCTTTTGATTACAAATAAACCTTGTGTTTCATTTTACGTCATGTGTCCAGTTTGCTCCACAACTTTCCGTTATCAAAATCTGACCTTTCATATTTTATATTTTTCAATTTTCCGGTCTTTTGCAATTCAAAATAATTATTTGTTCAGATTTATTACGTATTTTAATCAATATTCATTATATATTTACACACACATAAATATGTATGTACTTTACAAACATATGATTTTAAAAAGACGCGAAAAGTTTTGAAAAGCAGACCAATGTTTTTTAGATGGAAAAGTGGAAAATGCATAATTAATTTCCCGACTGATGTTTTCTGTGTTTTTATGAATAGCTTGAACATGAAATGAAAAACCACACTTTTAAAGTCGAGCGGGCTCAACAACAGGCTTTTGGTTTACGTGCCTTCTGCTCTTTGTTATAATATCAATACCATGTGACAAAAAACTTATAGGTGGTGTTTATTGTTTGCGAGTTCAATTTCACCATAGCTAGCTCAGAAATTAGATAAAATATTTGTATCTAACTTAGAACTATTGACCTGGAAATGGCAGTCACTCGGTAGTATCTACCATCTCGTGCCCACTTTAAAGTGAATAGTGAAGTTGACTGCCACTTTTATAACATAACTCTTGACGTAGCTTTGTATCTCAAAACATTCTTTCATTCCTAGCAATAGTTTTATCTTCAAACACTTCCCATAGAAGCAAATCTTTGGCAGAAGGAAAAATGTAGTCTTGTACACCTTGTCGAGAAATATCTTACTGATTACTTAAATTATTTAGCGCATGCGCTTTACATCGCTTAAATCAACCAATGAATTGTAGAGTAACCTGTCTCTTAAACTTTACTAATTACTTGTTCTAAAACTTGAAATCAATTTATACTCGGCTTCCAATATAGTTAATTTTTTTCTAGGCTTTCTAAGAGATGACAAACGTGAATAGTTTATAATTATTAATATTGTTAAGAAGTGTATCTCAGAACGACTGGTATGGGTATTAACACTTTTATTGATGAGGAGAAAGCAACCTAAAGATGACCCAGGAAAGTCGAAATGTTGTTCTCTGCTTCCCAATAAAAGTGTCAATACACATACCAGCCGTTCTGAGATACATCTGTATTTCAAGTGGGTTTCTCGTCATTAAGAATTACTGTAAATGAGTATTTAGACATTTTATAGAATTCTGAGATCAACAAATATCCTATAACTAAACGTATAGCTTATTGTATTATCTTTATACAGGAAAACATGATTTAGTCTCAAGGAAAAACAACTTAGAACTGCTTTACTTAGAATTGTTTTTAACCCAATGTTTTATTTATATATGTATTCTAGATTTCAAGACAGTGTTCAATAAACGCATCACCCTTGCTTTATCTATAAATACACAAGGTGTAACTATAGTTACGTAAGCTGAACAAGTTTGTTGTTTTTTTTATATCGCGCAAAGCTACACGAGGGCTATCTGCACTAGCCGTCCCTAATTTAGTAACATAAGACTAGAGGGAAGGTAGCTAGTCATCACTACCTACCGCCAACTCTTGGGCTACTCTTTTACCATCAAATAGTGGGATTGACTGTAACATTATAACGTACCCACGGCTGAAAGTACGAGCATGTTTGGTGTGACGGAGATTCGAACCCGCCACTCTCAGATTACGAATCGAGAGTCCTAACCACCTGGCCATGCCGAGTCACCGGAAGATATAATAGAAGCCGTATATAATATTTTGTTCAAGTAACATATAGTTTGACAAGGTTCATAAATATAAAAAACAAAGTGTGTTAGTTTGCTTGTGTTAAGCACAAAGCTCAGCAGTGGGCTATTTGTGCTCCGCTTATCTCAGGTATTGAAACCCAATTTTTGGTAATGCAAATCTTCCTTCTTACCCCTTAGCCACTAAAAAGCTTGTAAAAACCAAAATCTCGCAGTTGAGTTTCATACTGTATTTCTTCAGTAAATTGCATTATGGATTTTAAAAGGAGTATCACCGATGTTTTCACAAAATGGTTCTTTACCTACATGATAAATAGTGCGTTAATAAATAGACTAAAACTTCCGCGGAAAAAATACTCTACGCCATAAGTTTCACATGAACAGTTGTGAAACTTTTTGGTATATCGGGATATAATTTACTGCATGTCATAATAAAGGGAATTAATTTTGGGAGATATAATTTATCGGATGTTCTTTACAGCTTTAACGTTTTTTCAATTATTAATGCTACACAAGTAGAATATTTGAATTATTTGAATGTCTAAGATATATCTACTGTGCTAGTTCGCTTATTTTCTAGTATTTTATACTAGGAATGAAAAAAATGGTATATTATATAAAAACATGTACTAAAAAACGGCTTTAAAAAAACTATGAAAGACGACTTTTCGTAACATCTTTTAATAAAATAACAATAACCCGGACAGAAAAGTAAAGTAATTTCAGGACTGCTACAAAAGAGGAGAGGACTGGCCAGGATTAAAACGAAAACTTTCTTGAATTTCTCTGCGTCTTTTCGTTCATCATATTATGACAAAAGATCGTGAAATAAAAGACGTACATTATATGAAGACATTTTTTTTAGTATAATCAAGCAATACGAGCTTACATTTTGTGATTAGCCTTAATGTCACTAACATCGTATCTTACTCTGCCCTCAAGGCTAACTACATAAAGACCAGTGACTACGGATTCACGGCAAAACTAAAGATTGCGAGTAACATGTATTAACCGGAAAGCATGATCATTTTAAGCTACAGTTACTTAGTGAGGCCCTGTCATAAAAATAAGTGGATTACTGATCGGAGAAAAAGGGAAAATAGAAAGAGAAAAATTGTAAAAGGATTTCACGGAGGAGGGGGTAAATCTTATTTATACGTCATATATATACATACACACAAAATGCAACTTCGTAAGTCAATCTACTAAAGAGTGTTTATGTGATTTTCTTATAGCAAGCCACATCGGGCTATCTGCTGCGTCCACCGAGGGGAATGAAACCCCTGATTCTGGAGTTGCAAATCCGTAGACTTATCGCTGTACCAGAGGGGGACAATCTACTGAACAATATGAATCCTACAATAATTTTATTTTTTGTTTGAGTTATTTGTCAAAAATCCAATATCCGTACATTATTGTTCTTTCATCCGGAGGAGCTTTAAAATGCAACAATCAATCCTATTATTCATTGCTACGGATTAGCCCAAGAGTTGGCGGTGGGTGGTGTTGATTACCTGCCTTTCCTTTAATCTATCACTGAAAACAAGGAGCTGTTAGAGCATATATCCCTCAAGTAGCTTTAAAATAATAAAAAAGACAAACTATTTGTTTAATATGTGTGTAATGAGATTTTATATTATCTTTATGAAACATGTTAACTCGCGATCTTCATAACTTGGAACATTCGTGAATATATTTCTAAACCGTAAGAATGAAAGCTAGTTATTTGGTATGCTGTTACCTTAGAAATAACTCTCGCGTAGCCGTAATACGTTGTGTTAGCATATAAAATGACAAACGTGCAACTAGTTGTTCTTTCGGTGCCGTATCTTCTCTAGAAATGTGTGTTTTACTGTTAGGGAGCACGACTACAACAAGTGGTTCAATGATAAGTCTGAAGTTTCACACCGCTAAAAAACGGGTTTCAGTACTCTTGGGGGGCACAGCACAGATAGCCTATCGAATAAATTTGTACTTAACAACAACACAAGATAAACAAAACGTTCCTAAGAGAGGGATTCTGATCTAAGTAACTAAAAAGAAAGGTGGTGATGGTAGAGATTCTGATCTAAAAGTAACAAGAAGGGTGAAAGTGATGGTAGAGATTCTGATCTAAGTAACAAAAGAAGAAGGGTGGTGATGGTAGAGATTCTGATCTAAGTATTACAAAAGAAGGAATGGTGGTGAGTATATATTCTGATCTAAGAAGTAACAAAACAAGGGTGGTGATGGTAGAAATTCTGATCTAAGTAACAAAAGAAGGGTGGTGATGGTAAGAGATTATGATCTAAGTAACAAAAGAAAGGTGGTGATGGTAGAAGATTCTAAGTATCTAAAGTAACGAAATAAAGGTCGTGATGGTAGAGATTCTGATCTAGAAGTAACAAAAGAAGAGGTGGTGATGGTAGATATTCTGATCTAAGTAACAAAAGAAAGGTGGGTGATGGTACAGATTCTGATCTAGAAAGTAAAAAAAGAATGGTGGTGATGGTAGAGATTCTGATCTAAGTAACAAAAGAAAGGTGGTGATGGTAGATATTCTGATCTAAGTAACAAAAGAAGTTGGTGACGGTATAGATTCTGATCTAAGTAACAAAAGAAAGGTGGTGATGGTAAAGATTCTGATCTAAGTAACAAAAGAAGGTTGGTGACAGGGTAGAGATTCTGATCTAAGTAACAAAAAAGGAATGGTGGTGATGGTAGAGATTCAGATCTAAGTAACAAAAAAGAAAGATGGTGATGGTAGAGATTCTGATCTAAGTAACAAAAGATGGTGATGGTAGAGATTCTGATCTAAGTAACAAAATAGAAAGGAGGTGATGGTATATTCTGATCTAAGTAACAAAGAAGGAATTGGTGATGGTAGAGATTCTGATTTAAGTAACTAAAGAAGGGTGGTGACGGTAGAGATTCTGATCTAAAACAGCTTTAAAGAAGGGAATTGATCTAGTGGTAGAGATTCTGATCTAAGTAACAAAAGAAAGGTGGTGATGGTAGAGATTCTGATCTAAGTAACTCAAAAAATGGTGACGGTAGAAATTCTGATCTAAGTAACAAAATAAAAGTGGTGATGGTAGATATTCTGATCTAAGTAACAAAATAAGGAGGTGATGGTAGAGATTCTGATCTAAGTAACAAAAGAAAAATTAATTGTAGGAATTCTGATCTAAGTAACAAAAGAAGGGTGGTGAGTAGAGAATTCTGATCTAAGTAACAAAACAAAATGATGGTGAACTGAAGTGAGAATTCAGATCTAAAATCTACAAGAAGAATTGGTGATGGTAGAGATTCTGATCTAAGTAACAAATGGTGGTGACGGTAGAGATTCTGATCTAAGTAACAAAAGGTGGTGGTGTTGAGATAAGAGCAAGTCTAATGAACAAAAGAAAAGGTGTATTAGTGGAGTAGTATTCTGATCTAAAGTAACAAGAATTGGTGATGGTAGAATTCTGATCTAAGTAACAAAGGTGAAGTGATGGTAGAATTCTGATCTAAGTAACAAGAAAAAGAATTGGTAATGGTAGATATTCTGATCTAAGTAACAAAAGAAGGGTAAAGGTGATGGTAGAGATTCTGATCAAAGTAACAAGAAGGGGTGGTGATGGTAGAATTCTGATCTAAGTAACAAAGAAGAATGGTGATGGTAGAGATTCTGATCTAAGTAACAAAATAGTGGTGGTGATGGTAGATATTCTGATCTAAGTAACAAGAAGAAAGGATGGTGATGGTAAAGGATTCTGATCTAAGTAACAAAAAAGGGTGGTGATGGTAGAGATTCTGATGCTTTCTAACAAAAGAAGGTGGTGATGGTAGAGATTCAATCTAAGTAACAAAAGAAAGGGTGGTGATGGTAGATATTCTGATCTAAGTAACTTTCAAAGGTGGTGACGGTAGAGATTCTGATCTAAGTAACAAAATAAAGAGTGGTGATAGTAGAAATTCTGATCTAAATAACAAAAGAAAGGTGGTGATAAGTAGTAGATATTCCGATCTAAATAACTTTCATCAAGAGAAGGTGATGGTAGGAATTCTGATCTAAGTAACAAAAAAAAAAAGGTGGTGATGATAGAGATTCTAGATCTGAGCAACAAAAGAAAGGTGATTAAGTGATGGTAGAGATTCTGATCTAAGTAACAAAAGAAGGGTGGTGACGGTAGAGATTCTGATCTAAGTAACATCTAACAAGGGTAGGTGATGGTAGAGATTCTGATCTACAATGCTTTCAAAAGGTGGTGATAGTGGAGATTTTTGATCTAAATGTAACAAGAAGAGGTGGTGATGGTAAAGATTCTGATCTAAGTAACAAAAAGGAAGGGTGGTGATGGTAGAGATTCTGATCTAAGTAACAAAAGAAAGGTGGTGATGGTAGAGATTCTGATCTAAGTAACAAAAATGAATGGTGGTGATGGTAGATATTGAAATTCTGATCTAAGTAACAAAAGAAAGGATGGTGATGGTAGATATTCTGATCTAAGTAACAAAAGAATATGGTGGTGATGGTAGATATTCTGATCTAAGTAACAAAGAAGGTTGGTGATGGTAGAGATTCTGATCTAAGTAACAAAAGAAGGGTTGGTGATGGTAGAATATTCTGATCTAAGTAACAAAAGAAAAGATAGTGATATAGTAGAGATTCTGATCTAAGTAACAAAGGAAGAGTGATGGTAGAATTCTGATCTAGAAAGTAACAAAGAAAGGTGGTGACAGTAGGAATTCTGATCTAAGTAACAAAAGAATTGGTGGCAGTAGGATTCACAATCTAAATAACAAAAGAAAAGGAGTGATAGTGACAGTAGAGATTCTGATCTAAGTAACAAAAGAAAGGTGAGTGACGGTAGAATTCTGATCTAAGTAACAAAAAAAGGAGGAGATGAGTAGTGATTCTGATCTAAGTAACAAAGAAAGGTGGTGATGGTAGAGATTCTGATCTAAGTAACAAAAGAAAGAATTGAGTGGTGGTATATATTGAAATCTAAGTAACAAAGAAAGGTGGTGACGGTAGAGATTCTGATCTAAGCTGCAAGAAAGAAAGGAATTAGTGACGGTAGAATTCTGATCTAAGTAACAAAGAAAATTGGTGATGGTAGGATTCTGATCTAAGTAACAAAAAAAGAAGAATGAGTGAACGAGGAATTCTGATCTAAGTAACAAAAGAAAGGTGGTGACGGTAGAGATTCTGATCTAAGTAACAAAAGAAGGGTGGTGATGGTAGAGATTCTGATCTAAGTAACAAAAGAAGGGCAGAGATGACGGTGAGGAAGAGATTCTGTAACCTAATGCTAAAGAAGATTAGTGATGGTAGGAGATTCTGATCTAAGTAACAAAAGAAAGGTGGTGATGGTAGAGATTCTGATCTAAGTCTAAGTAATAACAAAAAAAAGGAGGAGACAGTGAGGTGATTCTGATCTAAGTAACAAAGAAGGGGTGGTGATGGTAGAGATTCTGATCTAAAGTAACAAAAGAAAGGTGGTGATGGTAGATATATTCTGATCTAAATGCAAACCTAAAGGAAGGTGGTAGTAGAGATTCTGATCTAAGTAACAAAAGAAGGGTAGTGATGGTGAGAATTCTAGATCCAAAAGTAACAAAAGAAGGGTGGTGAGGTAGCAGTATATATTCTGATCTAAGTAACAAAAGAAGAATTATTCTGGCAGTAGAGATTCTGATCTAAGTAACAAAAGAAGGGTGGTGATGGTAGAGATTCTGATCTAAGTAACAAAAGGGTGGTACGTGGTAGAGATTCTGATCTAACAAAAGAAAAGTGGTGATGGTAGAGATTCTGATCTAAGTAACAAAAGAAGGGTGGTGATGGTAGAGATTCTGATCTAAGTAACAAAGGTGATGGTAGATATTCTAGAATAAGTAATACCAAAATACAAGGAGGTGATGGTGAGATCTTCTGATCTATTAACAAGAAGGGTGGTGATGGTAGATATTCTGATCTGGCAAGAGGGGTGACGGTAGAGATTCTGATCTAAGTAACAAAAGAAGGTTGGTAGATAGAGATTTCTGATCTAAGTAACAAAAAAAA
>NC_134826.1:786017-828101 GCF_004210375.1 Tachypleus tridentatus | reverse complement strand
GGATGTTATCTCTAGTATTATCAAACAGGGTAGGATGTTTTATGCGGGGTGGAAAATTACACATACCTATTACAGTCTATATTGCTGAACTTCAACCATTCATCCCTGTTTACTGAATGTGACCCTTGTGCTGTTCTTTTCTTCTTTCAGAAGGACGTGGCATTTCATAAATATAAATATCTTTCTAAAGGATACTCAAACTTTAGAGTCACAGGCTGATAAAACTTTGTGACATCTTGGATTTATGGCAAAATACTGGTAACAGTGAAGACAGCCAGTTGATGAAACAATGCCTTCTAATCATTATAAGTAATATAGTTTGAACATTACATTTAATTATATACACATGCATATTTATTTTTGATAAATGTAGGTTGCTTGCATTCATCAGAAGATTTTACTGGTATAAAATTTACTATTTTTTTATCTCTAATTTTGGTAGCCATTTATCAGCCAAAATTAGTTAACATATACCTAGAGAAAGAACAGTAGAAATAAAGCCACTTGCATGAAACTTGAAGGTGGATAAGAAAAAAGTTTTGACAAACATTTTCTAACTCACTGTAAATAAACTTACAACAATTGGTACATTTAACTGCTACTGATTGTACTAGTCTAAAGTACAGTAAATGATACTAGTATATTTTAGTCTTCTGCAGCTTGAAGTAGAATAAAGTGGACAAGATTATTTGTATTTGGTAGAAACAGAAAACTGTGAGGATAGTCACACCATTTATTGATTAAACCATTTCTTAAAACCATTTCAATTCAGAAGTTAAGATGGTCGATTAACCTGATTGAGTGCCATCTGGTAGTGGGTGGCGATGACTAGCTGCCTTCCCTCTATTCTTACAGTGCTAAATTAGGGATGGCTAGTGCAGGTAGCCCTCATGTACCTTTGTGGAATATTAAGAAAAACAAACAGAAAACATGTTAGTACAAAAAATAATTTTAAAATATACTGATAATTTTGTTTTTGTGTGTGTGTTACTGCATTGTATTTTTGTCAGCTAATTTCTATTTATTTGGAAGAATGTAGACCACAGGTCCTTAAATTGTGGTCTATAGATCTGCAGGATTCTGTAGGTTAATTTGGTAGTCTTTAAGATGTCAACCATTTTATCACAAGAAATTTATCTTTGTAACTTAATATAACTTTACTATTATTACCATGCTGTTGGCTCATGTTAGAATGATAATTTTGGAAATGTGTGTATATATAAATATGATTGTGAAAAATTTTGACACTCCTGATGTGGTCTAAATTGTATAGTAATGAAATACAAAATTTTGGTGAAAATTTTAGTAAAAAGCATTAATAAACAGAACTATTACAGGGGTGACAAAGTTCATATTATTTTGACTTTGATGAACTATCACGTTCTAAACTGTGATATGCTGTAACTGACAGAGATGTATAGTTTTATTCATTAAAGTTGATCACAGTGTGGACACAAATGCTCTGAGTATCACACATAAATTTAATATTGATCTTTATGGGAAGATACTGAAATTCTTTGTAAAATATCCTATTTTAAAGTAGCACATGAAATTAGGCCAAAATGACATTAAGCTTTAAAGATAGGTGCTTTTACAGTTCATCAGTATAGATGTTCTAGGTCTGATTTTTGTTACTTGATTTTTGAATCAAATAATTTTGTAAGAATCAAGAATTTTATAAAGCTGTGTTTTTCTTTAAAACAATTTTAGAATATAAGAAAATCATAAACAGTTTTTTGTGATTTTTCCCACACTAAAGACTGCCATGTTGACATGACTTGGTATGAAATAAAAATAATTGTATCAACTCTGGTTCTCCCCAAAGATTTTTTCAGTTACAACTTTCTTAGATAAACAAATTAGCTTTCCCAGGCATAGTGCACATCAAGTCATGGAATTAATCATAAATAGTTTGATGATATTATTCTAGCAGTATCTGAAAGTGCCACTGCTGGTTTTAAATAGAAATTTTCTTCCCACAGAGTGGAGTAGAACCTATGCAGGTAGATGCTCCTCCGGAAGAGAATGAGGCCCCAAGAAGAATCATATATTGTAGAAAACCCAACTTTAGTGAGTAAAAATAGTACTTGATTTTTTGAAAACCTTTTTGTGTGTAAATAAACTTTTATGTAGATCCATATTTATGTTTAAGTGTATTCTGAGAGAATTATTCTAAAAAAATTATATAATCCTTATTATTTTAGGACTTAGAAGCATATGCTAATAGCTATACTGGACTTGCAAGACTGTATAGGCTTATCTTTATAGCTGACCATTGTCCAGCACTAAGAATTGAAGCTCTGAAAATGGCTATCTCATATGTTCAAAATACCTACAATGTTAACATGTACCAACAAATTCACAAGAAACTGACAGAAAGTACTGGGTAAGTTTTGTTTGTTACAGGGTTAAAGTATATAAATTAATGTTTTCTTTTGCATAAAAAGCAAGGCAGTTGGTGTCACAAAATGCCATTCCATAAATATCTAAAATTATGTTTTAAGAGTTTTTTGCACTATGTTAAATGTGAATAATTTTCTTTTTTTCCCCAGTTTAATGCCCATCAATGAGCATTTACTAAGAACAGTGCTAAATAATAACTACTAAATTTTCCATCACAGTATTGGAGCTTGAGTGCTCAGAAAATTATTGGTTGAAATATTATATTTTTATTTCAAAAAGTAGTGCTAAATCTATGGCAGTACATATATAATAATGACTGACACTCTTAACCATATGCATCCATTAACTTACATTATTGACAGTGGGTGTTTGCAGTTTTAAGTACAAATGTTTGGTTGTTTATTGCCGGCAGTGCCATAAAAAAAAAAAGTAAAATACATTTTTGAAATTCATGAACATATTTTAGAAAAATTCTAGAATTTTTTTTTTCTGTTAAAAGCATGGGAACCATGAAAACTAAGTTAAAAAAAACACAAAAATATAAATATTGTTACAAGGATTTCAACTATGATATTCATATGGCTGGGATGTGAATCATAATATACTACTGCAAATATGGACCTCTCATTAAGATAGTCAACAGTAATTTCATCAGGAAGCTTTTATTGTGTTTCTTAATTAAATTACGTTGAACTGGCATTATTTTAATAGTTATCATGTACAAAATATAATTATTTTCAAGTAAACATTTACTGTAGCATTATGGACATTTATTCTTTTTCCCCTCGTTGACAGAAAACTTCAAAGATGCAAAATAGTTTAGCCTAAAACCTTTCTATAGTGATTTTCATTAAGATGTTTGGATAGCATGTATGTGGTTGTTGCTAGTTCTTTGTTGATGTTAATTATTTGGTTTAACATTTGTAAAACTGAGTAGAAAATGTCCTCAAGTTGGAATAAAGGAACTGTTCTAGTTGTTACCTTTAACAGTATCATTAAAACCCATGTTTCTCCTTGTTAATCATATGATAATAGTGTAGTCTGTTTCTGTTTATAGAGTCGCAGGAAATTTTCCTTACCATTAAAATGTAAAATACATTTATATTATACTTCATGTACAACAGATCTAACTATATTTTGTCCCAGCTCTGCTAACTTACCAGATGTAACAGGTGCCATTAATGCCTTTCTACCACCATTGGACACTCAGTGGATTGAAACTAGAAGTAAGAAGGCTGCTTTGAAGCTAGAGAAGCTAGACACTGACTTGAAAAACTACAAATCCAACTCTATAAAGGAAAGTATAAGGTAAGTTTGAGAAAGAAGACACTGATTTGAAGAACTGCTGACAACGCTATATTTGTTGTTCCATCAGCATCAGGTACGTTGGAGTAAAAATGTGAAAACTAAAATCTACTTGTGTAAGTGGTGAGTTTAAGAAACTACAAGTATATCTTAATGTTCAGCTAATAGAGTAAAGCTTAAGGTACTATTAAGTAATTAGATACTAAATCAAAAAACTAGAAGCCTGAAGAAGAAAATGCAGTATGTTGGAAGGAATAGCCACTGTTGTAAATCAAACAGTAATATTCTTTAAAATGAGAACCAGACCAATATTAAAATATGCTTTTAACTCATACTGTATTTCTTTAAAAAATCATTAATAAATATGTACCATTCTTAGTCTTAGCTATAGTAATGAATATACATCATTATGTGCTCTTGTTCATTATTTAGTAATAGATATCACTGTGTGGTGGTGTTCATTATTTGGTAATGGATATCACTGTGTGGTGTTCATTAATTAGTAATAGATATCACTGTGTGGTGTTCATTAATTAGTAATAGATATCACTGTGTGGTGGTGTTCATTATTTAGTTTGAACTTTGACTTTGAACTATCACGTTCTAAACTGTGATATGCTGTAACTAACAGAGATGTATAAAGTTTTATTCATTAAATTTTATCATAGTGTGGACACAAATGCTCTGAGTATCACACATAAATTTAATATTGATCTTTATGGGAAGATACTGAAATTCTTTGTAAAATATCCTCTTTTAAAGTAGCACGTGAAATTAGGCCAAAATAACATTAAGAAGTCGTGATTTTTAGTAGCAGATATCACTGTATGCTCTTCATTTTTTAGTAACAGATATTACTGTGTGCTCATGTTTATTACTTAGTAACAGATATTACTGTGTGCTCATGTTTGTTACTTAGTAACAGATACTACTGTGTGCTCGTGTTCGTTACTTGGTAACAGATACTACTGTGTGCTCGTGTTCGCTACTTGGTAACAGATACTACTGTGTGCTCGTGTTCGTTACTTGGTAACAGATACTACTGTGTGCTGTTCGTGTTCTGGTTACTTGGTAACAGATACTACTGTGTGCTCGTGTTCGTTACTTGGTAACAGATACTACTGTGTGCTCGTGTTCGTTACTTGGTAACAGATACTACTGTGTGCTCGTGTTGGTACTTGGTAACAGATACTACTGTGTGTCTGCGTGTTCGTTACTTGGTAACAGATACTACTGTGTGCCTCGTGTTCGTTACTTGGTAACAGATACTACTGTGTGCTCGTGTTAGTTACTTGGTAACAGATACTACTGTGTGCGCGTGTTCGTTGCTTGGTAACAGATACTACTGTGTGCTCGTGTTCGTTACTTGGTAACAGATACTACTGTGTGCTCGTGTTCGTTACTTGGTAACAGATACTACTGTGTGCTCGTGTTCGTTGCTTGGTAACAGATACTACTGTGTGCTCGTGTTGGTTACTTGGTAACAGATACTACTGTGTGCTCGTGTTCGTTACTTGGTAACAGATACTACTGTGTGCTTCGTGTTCGTGACTTGGTAACAGATACTACTGTGTGCTCGTGTTCGTGACTTGGTAACAGATACTACTGTGTGCTCGCGTGTTCGTTGACTTGGTAACAGATACTACTGTGTGCTCGTGTTCGTGACTTGGTAACAGATACTACTGTGTGCTCGTGTTGCGTGACTTGGTAACAGATACTACTGTGTGCTCGTGTTCGTGACTTGGTAACAGATACTACTGTGTGCTCGTGTTCGTTGACTTGGTAACAGATACTACTGTGTGCTCGTGTTCGCGTGACTTGGTAACAGATACTACTGTGTGCTTCGTGTTCGTGACTTGGTAACAGATACTACTGTGTGCTCGGTTCGTTGACTTGGTAACAGATACTACTGTGTGCTTCGTGTTTGTGACTTGGTAACAGATACTACTGTGTGCTCGTGTTCGTGACTTGGTAACAGATACTACTGTGTGCTTTCGTGTTCGTGACTTGGTAACAGATACTACTGTGTGCTCTTGTTTTGTGACTTGGTAACAGATACTACTGTGTGCTCTTGTTCGTGACTTGGTAACAGATACTACTGTGTGCTCTTGTTTGTCATTTAGTAACAGATACTACTGTGTGCTCTTGTTTGTCATTTAGTAACAGATACTACTGTGTGCTCTTGTTTGTCATTTAGTAACAGATACTACTGTGTGCTCTTGTTTGTCATTTAGTAACAGATACTACTGTGTGCTCTTGTTTGTCATTTAGTAACAGATACTACTGTGTGCTCTTGTTTGTCATTTAGTAACAGATACTACTGTGTGCTCTTGTTTGTCATTTAGTAACAGATACTACTGTGTGCTCTTGTTTGTCATTTAGTAACAGATACTACTGTGTGCTCTTGTTCGTTATTTAGTAATAGAGTCTACTGCGTGCTCTTGTTCGTTATTTGGTAACAGATACTACTGTGTGCTCTTGTTCGTTATTTGGTAACAGATATCCATGTGTGCTCTTGTTAGTTATTTGGTAACAGATATCCATGTGTGCTCTTGTTTGTTATTTGGTAACAGATATCCATGTGTGCTCTTGTTCGTTATTTGGTAACAGATATCCATATATCCATGTGTGCTCTTGTTCGTTATTTGGTAACAGATATCCATGTGTGCTCTTGTTCGTTATTTGGTAACAGATATCATTATGTGGTGTTGTTCGTTATTTGGTAATAGATATCATTATGTGGTGTTGTTCATTATTTAGTACTAGATATTATGTGGTGGTGTTTGTTATTTATTAACAGATATTGCTATGTGGTGTTGATTATTTAGTTATAGATACCACTATGGGGTGTTGTTCAGTATTCATTTGATAATTTCTATGGCAGATCTTTTACTGGTATATCTCTTGTGTTATCTGAGGTATTGTTTCCATCTGTATTACTAAGGTGTGAACATTCAAATCTTTAAAAGTTGTTAGCAAATTGCTTGCTTTTACTTTTCAACATAATAGTAGTACACAGGTTTATTTTTCCCATCTTTCTGAAGTATGTCATCTTTAACAATAAACAAATTAGTGATTCTATTTTATCGTGTTTCTTGTTTTGTTTGTTTTCAGACGGCCATGACGACTTGGGAGACCATTACTTGGACTGTGGGGATCTAAGTAATGCTCTGAAGTGTTATTCGGGCCAGAGATTATTGTACTAGTGGAAGACATGTGGTGAATATGTGTCTAAATGTCCTGAAAGTTAGTTTTGGATTTCTGTTTTTTTTGTATGTGTATATAAATCAAATCTAACTGAAACCCTAGTAGATGTGTACACTTTAAAGTGGGCCCAGCACGGCCAGGTGGTTAAGGCACTCAACTCATAATCTGAGGGTAGCAAGTTTGAATCCCCGTCACACCAAACATGCTCGCCCTTTCAGCCATGGGTGCATTATAATGTTACGGTCAATCCCACTATTCATTGGTAAAAGAGTAGCCCAAGAGTTGGCAGTGGGTGGTGATGATTACCTGCTGCCCTCTAGTCTTACACTGATGAATTAGGGACGGCTAGCACAGATAGCCCTGGTGTAGCTTTGCACGAAATTCAAAACAAACCAAATACTTTAAAGCATAAAGTGTCATGTTTCTATCATTTGTATTTCATTCTTAATTTCAATTGCAATTTCTGATTTTTAATATTTCAAATGCAGGGTGTGCAAACCTAATTTTGATACGTTGTGATGCAAATGTTTTTTGTAATTAGATTTCTCCAACTTAATCCATTTCATCAATTTTCTAATGTGAGTAACATATTAACTGGTATTGTGTTAACAGCTGTCAAACAATTTGCTAATACAAATGGCATATTAACTGCTATTATTCTGTCATATCCCAGAGAGTGTGATTATTCTTGGTATTAGGTAAAAATCCATGTTAGAACACGATATATAAGATGTACTATGGTGGAAGAATTATATATATATTCACTTCTACTCAGATGTTTGTTTAACTGCCAATTGCTTTAATTGAACTAATTTTTTTATTGCACTCTCTGTTTTGAAGATATTGAAAATTTGCCGAAACTTGTCAACAAGCAACACTGGGAAATTGACAAGATTGTTATTTTATTTTGTTACAATATTTTACATACAGAAGGCATAACTGTAGTTATGAAAGCTTTCTAAAAGATACTTATGAGTTACAATTTCCTTTTCTAGGTAAGTGTTTACCTGCAGAATTGGTCTCATGTGTTGAGCTATGTGAACAAAGCTGAAGCTACCCCTGAGTTTGCTGAGGTAAGAAGGTTTTCTTCAAACTGTTTGACTCACTTTACTGACTTTACTTATGTGTCAAAGTAAGATGGTAGGTTGACCCCACATTTAGGGTCAGTTTGTCTGTACATGTTTTGTTTCAGCATGTCTTTAGTGCACTGAATGTAAATTCTTTTTATGGACCCAACATAAGAAACAAAGGTCGTCTTTGTGCAGTTTTTTGTATGTACTGTGTATTTCAGTAACCCAATACCCCATTTATAGGTGGGGGTATGAGATATTACCTGTACCTTTGTACACACGTGTCTTTCTTTAAATTAATAAAGGAAATGAAGAAAGTGTCCCACAAAACATTTTTTATCTAGAAGTTTGGAAAAAGGTCTTTCACAAAACTTTAGTTGTACTATTTATATCCATATAAATAGCATATTTTTAGGATTAAACATTCAAACAGGCCTTCATTTACCTGTCAGTATGTTTTTTGTGTTGATTCTGTGGTGAGAATAGACGTTCTTATAATTTTAACCCTGTTTGGACTTCAGAAGACCAGTTAGGTGTCAAGTACATACCCTCATGCCAAATGACAAAATTTATGTAAAATATTAACCACCAATTATTTCCAATACATTTTAGCTCGAAATATTCCATAGTCAATATCCTGTTGTTGAAAATGATTTGGGAAAAAATAAATATTGCTTTTTTTTTTTCAAATATATCTTAGAATTGATATCTTATTTCCTAACATATTTATTGAACACAATTTGTACAAAGAAAAAGATAAAAAATGTCACAGTTTGTATGTGTAACTTTAAAGAGTCATATCTGTAAAGAAGGTTTTTTCTTAGAATTTTCTGCACATGTGAAGACAGGTTTTATTACTATAGCCCTGAGCCCTTTGTACCTACTGTTTTATAAGGTTACAGCATCTGATCTGAAATGTTACAAATAAATAATGGTTTTGAAAGTAACTACAGGTAATATTTAAGTATGATTTAATCTGACAGATTATAAACTAGTTGTGTTATTGTGAGTTAAGTGGCTAGAGAGATGTCAACTTATGGTGTCTCAAGAAAGTGGATAAAGGAATCTAATGGGAAGTCTGGGAAACTTTGCTAACAAAATACTGATGTGGAAATTTGTTAGATTCTTTAGAAATACCATGAAAATGTTAGCATATTAATTATTTCTGTTTTTAAGCTACAGAAATTGTCTTCTGTAACAAATAAGGTTATTTAGGTTAGGCTTAGAAAGCACCCTTTCTGGATGATTCAAACCCTTAATTATTCAGTATTACTGGATGTATAAATAGGACATTTCTAGTCATAAATAATAAAAAAAGAGACTTCTTAAGCAAGAGAAAGTATATTCAGTGTTTGAAAACAAAATTAAGAAATTTTGCAACCTAAGAAACTGTTTAGTTAGTTTTTACTTACTTCATCATGATCAGTAAGGTCTCTGTGCTGATTGGTCATGATTAGTAAAGTTTGTGTGCTGTTTGGTCACTGTTATTATACTATAGACTTTTCATCCTATGGCATTTTTAATTTTGTTTTCAAATAGATGTTTATTTCTTGTATCACTTCTCACTGTTAGGTACATGGAAAAGATACAAATCAACCAATCTTAACAAAGCTTCGTTGTGCAGCTGGACTTGCAGAATTGGCTACCAAGAAGTACAAGTCAGCAGCAAAGAACTTTCTTCAAGCCAGTTTTGACCATTGTGATTTTCCTGATGTAAGTATAACAAATCTTCTGTTAGTTAGACTTGTAGATTCTGTACCTGTAAAAACCATCATCAAACTGTGAAAGATATGTTTTTTTAAATCAACTAAACATTACATCAAAGGTATCTTTCACCCTCTGTATTTAGCTAACATAAAAATATGAAGACACCTTTGTCTCAAATGCTTCTTGTTAAGACATAAAGAAATTACTTTATTTTGTAATAAATTTATAGCATATAGTAAATGGTTGGTGTTTCAACCCACTTCTATTATCATGATCAGCCCTGTGGTTCTTCTGTGTAAATGTTAATGTCAAGTCTGCACAGCCCAGTGAATTAGTTTAGGTACTTGATGATTGGCCAAGTTGTGTCTTTGAATTGGTGGTATTCTAAGCTTGGATCTCTGTTGGTCTTAAACCAAGTGTGCATGAGGTCAGTTCATTGGATCAAGCCTGTATTGGAGAAGGAATATTGGATATAATTTCAAAATTACGAGACACATCTACAAAAAATGTGACAAGCTTTCAGTAAAAAAAAAAAAAAGTACAAGTTTGTTGCACACAAGAGAAGTGATGTCACTAAAGTATCTTAACACAGAATGTCTGTGAAGTGTCTGTATCAGAAGTCAAAGTGCAAAGTAATACTCACATGAAGAAACAAAGTATTGTCCACCATACATTCGTTACCATAACCTCTCAAGCTTCTAAATGCATATTTACAGCATTTTTTCAGTACCCCATACACTGTATTTAGTATTTACTCTCTTCCACCATAAACTATTGCTAAATCAGTTAAGTGGTTCTAAGTTTATTCTTAGGTTTTACAAATTTCTTCTAGTAATTCTATACATAAAAATGGCTATAATTGAAACAATGATATATTTGGTGAGTTATCTTTTTATTTAAAATTATTCAAAATGGTTTATCTGTAGGAATAAAAAAAAAAGCCATTTATAAATTGAAAATGATAAATTAAGTAAAAAGTCGTAATCCTGAATTAAATCATACTGAAACTTATACAAATATTTGTTTGTTAATCAGTTGTACAGTAAAATTTCTGTGTAGTTTTCACAGTTTTACAATTGTTAAATAGTTTTGAGGTGATAATTTTTGTTCGTTTTTTCTTAATATTATTTTTCAGCTTCTATCTCCTAGTAATGTTGCAATGTACGGAGGTTTATGTGCACTGGCTTCTTTTGACAGACAAGAACTTCTAAAAAATGTCATATCAAGTAGGTAGGTAAAAATTTAGTTTTCTAAGATTGGTACATTTTACTAGATCTAATAGCAGCTACCAAGTTTAGTTACTGAACTCTTTCCATACAGGTTAGTTGGATCTCCCTGATTTTTTAACCCCATAGTAACCTATAGTTTCAAAATACTGTAACATGGTCAGTGTATCTTTACAAAATCTGGCAGGTTTTCAGTGAACGTTACAAGTCTCTTGTATGTAAAAAAATTTGATCTTTTAAATCAAGTAAGTATCTTTACTAAATGTTTTCCCATGACCATATGGATTTAGCGTTGGCTCTCCCAAGTGAAAAGGGATTTTTGTGTTACGATTAAAATTGCTTTTCTTCATCTGAAAATTTTCAACTTTCATTTCTTACTCTGTAAAAGTTCCTAAGTAAACATGAAACTTTTTTGTTTTCAGTAAACTTAACATTTTGTGTTATTTTCTCTATCCTAATTATATATCATTCAATTTGATTATTATAAAAAACTCCAAGATAAATTATCTTTTTTTTTTTCTATAATGACTTCAAATTGTAAGAGGAAACTATAGTTTATTCTAATTAGCTTAAAACTTGTAGCTGTATACAGCTGTTTATACTTAATTGTATTGTTTTATTGCTCTTTGAATCACATTTAACTAATAATCCCACCACACAAGTTGCAAATGTGTAGCTGGCATTACTGTATTGAACTATGTAAGACAAACTGCTTACTAGCATATCTTGTGAACATTTTTTATTTTTCCATCATTTTATCTAATATAATGTTATCTAACATAATAATCTTCTGTTTTTTACATTTTAATTATTTTTATAATAATAAATAAGGAATATACTGGAAAAACAAGAAATATAGTACTTATCTGTCACCTCTTGCATTCTTATAAGAAATATTGTACTTATCTGTCACCTCTTGCGTTCTTATGAGAAATATAGTACTTATCTGTCACCTCTTGTGTTCTTATAAGAAATATAGTACTTATCTGTCACCTCTTGTGTTCTTATAAGAAATATAGTACTTATCTGTCACCTCTTGTGTTCTTATAAGAAATATAGTACTTATCTGTCACCTCTTGTGTTCTTATAAGAAATATAGTACTTATCTGTCACCTCTTGTGTTCTTATAAGAAATATAGTACTTATCTGTCACCTCTTGTGTTCTTATAAGAAATATAGTACTTATCTGTCACCTCTTGTGTTCTTATAAGAAATATAGTACTTATCTGTCACCTCTTGTGTTCTTATAAGAAATATAGTACTTATCTGTCACCTTTTGTGTTCTTGTAAGAAATATAGTACTTATCTGTCACCTTTTGTGTTCTTGTAAGAAATATAGTACTTATCTGTCACTTCTTACGTTCTTGTAAGAAATATAGTACTTATCTGTCACTTCTTACGTTCTTGTAAGAAATATAGTACTTATCTGTCACCTCTTGTGTTCTTGTAAGAAATATAGTACTTATCTGTCACCTCTTGTGTTCTTGTAAGAAATATAGTACTTATCTGTCACCTTTTGTGTTCTTGTAAGAAATATAGTACTTATCTGTCACTTCTTACGTTCTTGTAAGAAATATAGTACTTATCTGTCACTTCTTACGTTCTTGTAAGAAATATAGTACTTATCTGTCACCTCTTGTGTTCTTGTAAGAAATATAGTACTTATCTGTCACCTCTTGTGTTCTTATAAGAAATATAGTACTTATCTGTCACCTCTTGTGTTCTTATAAGAAATATAGTACTTATCTGTCACCTTTTGTGTTCTTATAAGAAATATAGTACTTATCTGTCACCTTTTGTGTTCTTATAAGAAATATAGTACTTATCTGTCACCTTTTGTGTTCTTGTAAGAAATATAGTACTTATCTGTCACTTCTTACGTTCTTGTAAGAAATATAGTACTTATCTGTCACCTCTTGTGTTCTTGTAAGAAATATAGTACTTATCTGTCACCTCTTGTGTTCTTGTAAGAAATATAGTACTTATCTGTCACCTCTTGTGTTCTTGTAAGAAATATAGTACTTATCTGTCACTTCTTACGTTCTTCTAAGAAATATAGTACTTATCTGTCACCTCTTGTGTTCCTATAAGAAATATAGTACTTATCTGTCACCTCTTGTGTTCTTATCATTGGTTGCTGATGACATTTAAGCCTGTTTTTTTATACTAATGTTGCTACTAAATTAAATAATTTTTATTTAATTAGATAGTGCAACTAAGAACATGGAACAATAATAATAATAATAATAAACAGAAAGCAAACAATATCATATAACAAGTGTAATTTTTTTGGCTTTCTAACTATGGCTGAAGGGACTTTAAATATTTCTCTCAGCCTTTTCAAAGCTATCAAACTGAAGGTAAAACAGACATACTCTGTACTGAAAACAGTTTGATGTAACACATTTGACAGGTTAAAACATTTCCTTTCTACTGGTTATAAGTAATTTGTATAAAATGTCAGAAAGATCTTTAGAAAACATGACAGGTGGGTGTGGCAACTTTGTAAACAAATAAACTGGAGGCTGTAAAGTTAGTCTTTGCCTTAGTAATAACTATATTATATTGTGTAATTTTGAATTATATTTTGTACTTCTCTGAGGAGTGGTAAATAAACTGGAAAAGGGGAAGACTTAAGGAACAAACATGCCAGTTCTCTTTACTCTGGGAATTTGAAGATTTTTAAAAACATAAAACTTGTATTAAAATTGGCTTTATTAATTATGTTTTGAAAACAAATTTATTTATATACAATGATAATAAAGTGATTAAATTTAGAATGTAACTCACTAAAAAAGGTCATGCTTTCTCAGGGTGACATATGAATTTGCATATCATTTTTTTTGTTAGATGTGTTTAATGTTACTATGTAATGAATATTTCAATTAAGTTATGTTATTGATTACATCATAGAATAATCAACTAATCTGGTATCTTTTTGGCTATTCTTTTAAAATTCTTTATTTCAGTATTAAACATTTCATGTCTTGGCATCTTGGACCAGTGGTTGCTGGATGGAATATTAATTAACTGCTGCAAAGCATTATATTTGTGTGATATAGACCAGTGATTTAAATTCATAAGATAATTAAAGTTACAAAAAACACATCAGTGTTATAAAAATAACACATTTAATTTAAAGTAGTTACACACCTCAATAACAAACAATAAATGTTTAAAAAGGCAAACTTTGATACTAGTGTAGTTTGCATTGTTTACTTAGAATATTTTCCACAGCTTTCTGTTTAATTTAGAGAAGTCTTTCAACTGCGCTTCTTTAATTTGTGATGACAAGAAATTCTCTTGAGTTACATTTGCACTTCTTTAAGATTTTTTTTTTTTACTTGTGTAGCTCTTTCAAACTGTTTCTTGAACTAGAACCACAGCTTCGAGATATTGTCTTCAGGTTTTATGAATCAAAATATGCTTCATGTTTGAAACTTCTGGATGAAATCAAGGTACTGTATGGTCTTCAGTCAGTTTTAATTTTCTCGGTATTGTTTAATGTTTTAAACTTTTACACAAACAAATTCCAAGTTAATCTTTTAAGCCTTTACAGTAACAAAGAACTTCCAAATTACTGTTTTCAGCCTTTACAGTAGCAAAGAATTTCCAACTTACTGTTTCAAGCCATTAAAATAACAAAGAAGTTCCAAGTTATTGTTTTAAGCCATTACAGTAACAAAGAAGTTCCAAGTTACTGTTTCAAACCTTTACACAAAGAAGTTCCAAGTTACTGTTTCAAACCTTTACACAAAGAAGTTCCAAGTTAATGTTTTAAGCTTTTATACAAAGAAGTTCCAAGTTAATGTTTTAAGCCTTTACCATAACAAAGAAGTTCCAAGTTAATGTTTTAAGCCTTTACCATAACAGTTAAGAAGTTCCAAGTTAATGTTTTAAGCCTTTACCATAACAAAGAAGTTCCAAGTTAATGTTTTAAGCCTTTACAATAACAAAGAAGTTCCAAGTTAATGTTTTAAGCCTTTACAATAACAAAGAAGTTCCAAGTTAATGTTTTAAGCCTTTACCATAACAAAGAAGTTCCAAGTTAATGTTTTAAGCCTTTACCATAACAAAGAAGTTCCAAGTTAATGTTTTAAGCCTTTACCATAACAAAGAAGTTCCAAGTTAATGTTTTAAGCCTTTACCATAACAAAGAAGTTCCAAGTTAATGTTTTAACCCTTTATCGTAACAAAGAAGTTCCAAGTTAATGTTTTAACCCTTTATCGTAACAAAGAAGTTCCAAGTTAATGTTTTAACCCTTTATCGTAACAAAGAAGTTCCAAAGTTAATGTTTTAAGCCTTTACACTAACAAAGAAGTTCAAATTAATGTGTTAAGCGTTTACACTAACAATGAAGTTCCAAAGTAATGTGTTAACTCTTTACTGTAACAAAGAAGTGTTACTGTTTTAAGCCATTACAGTGACAAAGAAGTTCACTGTAAACAGTAAAAACAGTAACTGTTTTAAGCCATTACAGTGACATAGAAGTTCTGTTTTAGCCATTTTAAGTTCCAGTTATTACAGTAAGTAAAGGAGTTCAATTTAATGTTTTAAGCCTTTACAGTAACAAAGAAGTTTCCTGTTACTGTTTTAAGCTTTTACTGTAACAAAGACGTTTCAAGTTAATGTTTTAAGCCTTTACTGTAACAAAGACGTTTCAAGTTAATGTTTTAAGCCTTTATAGTAACAAAGAAGTACCAAGATACTGTTTTAAGCCATTACTGTAACGAAAAATTCCAAGCTAATGTTTTAAGCCTTTACAGTAACAAAAATTCAAGTTAATGTTTTAAGCCTTTACAGTAACAAAGTTCCAAGTTACTGATTTAAGCCTTACCCAAAGAAGTTCCAAGTTACTGTTTTAAACCTTTACACAAAGAAGTTCCAAGTTAATGTTTTAAGCTTTTTATACAAAGAAGTTCCAAGTTAATGTTTTAAGCTTTTATACAAAGAAGTTCCAAGTTAATGTTTTAAGCCTTAACCATAACAAAGAAGTTCCAAGTTAATGTTTTAAGCCTTTACCATAACAAAGAAGTTCCAAGTTAATGTTTTAAGCCTTTACCATAACAAAGAAGTTCCAAGTTAATGTTTTAAGCCTTTACAGTAACAGTAAAAAGTTCCAAGTTACTGATTTAAGCCTTTACCCAAAGAAGTTCCAAGTTACTGTTTCAAACCTTTACACAAAGAAGTTCCAAGTTAATGTTTTAAGCTTTTATACAAAGAAGTTCCAAGTTAATGTTTTAAGCCTTTACCATAACAAAGAAGTTCAAGTTAATGTTTTAAGCCTTTACCATAACAAAGTTCCAAGTTAATGTTTTAAGCCTTTACCATAACAAAGAAGTTCCAAGTTAATGTTTTAAGCCTTTACCATAACAAAGAAGTTCCAAGTTAATGTTTTAAGCCTTTACCATAACAAAGAAGTTCCAAGTTAATGTTTTAAGCCTTTACCATAACAAAGAAGTTCCAAGTTAATGTTTTAAGCCTTTACCATAACAAAGAAGTTCCAAGTTAATGTTTTAAGCCTTTACCGTAACAAAGAAGTTCCAAGTTAATGTTTTAACCCTTTATCGTAACAAAGAAGTTCCAAGTTAATGTTTTAACCCTCTATTGTAACAAAGAAGTTCCAAGTTAATGTTTTAACCCTCTATCGTAACAAAGAAGTTCCAAATTAATGTGTTAAGCGTTTACACTAACAATGAAGTTCCAAATTAATGTGTTAAGCCTTTACACTAACAATGAAGTTCCAAAGTAATGTGTTAAGCCTTTACTGTAACAAAGAAGTGTTACTGTTTTAAGCCATTACAGTGACAAAGAGGTTCACTGTAAACAGTAAAAACAGTAACTGTTTTAAGCCATTACAGTAAGAAAGGATTTCCAATTTAATGTTTAACCCTTTACCGTAACAAAGAAGTGCCAATTTAATGTTTTAAGCCTTTAGAGTAACAAAGAAGTTTCCTGTTACTGTTTTAAGCTTTTACTGTAACAAAGACGTTTCAAGTTAATGTTTTAAGCCTTTACTGTAACAAAGACGTTTCAAGTTAATGTTTTAAGCCTTTACTGTAACAAAGACGTTTCAAGTTAATGTTTTAAGCCTTTACTGTAACAAAGACGTTTCAAGTTAATGTTTTAAGCCTTTACAGTAACACAGAATTTCCAAATTACTGTTTTAAGCCTTTATAGTAACAAAGAAGTTCCAAGATACTGTTTTAAGCCATTACTGTAACGAAAAATTCCAAGCTAATGTTTTAAGCCTTTACAGTAACAAAAGTTCCAAGTTACTGATTTAAGCCTTTACCCAAAGAAGTTCCAAGTTACTGTTTCAAACCTTTACACAAAGAAGTTCCAAGTTAATGTTTTAAGCTTTTATACAAAGAAGTTCCAAGTTAATGTTTTAAGCCTTTACCATAACAAAGAATTTCCAAGTTAATGTTTTAAGCCTTTACCATAACAAAGAAGTTCCAAGTTAATGTTTTAAGCCTTTACCATAACAAAGAAGTTCCAAGTTAATGTTTTAAGCCTTTACCATAACAAAGAAGTTCCAAGTTAATGTTTTAAGCCTTTACCATAACAAAGAAGTTCCAAATTAATGTGTTAAGCGTTTACACTAACAATGAAGTTCCAAATTAATGTGTTAAGCCTTTACCCTAACAATGAAGTTCCAAAGTAATGTGTTAAGCCTTTACACTAACAATGAAGTTCCAAAGTAATGTGTTAAGCCTTTACACTAACAATGAAGTTCCAAAGTAATGTGTTAAGCCTTTACACTAACATTGAAGTTCCAAAGTAATGTGTTAAGCCTTTACTGTAACAAAGAAGTGTTACTGTTTTAAGCCATTACAGTGACAAAGAAGTTCACTGTAAACAGTAAAAACAGTAACTGTTTTAAGCCATTACAGTAAGAAAGGAGTTCCAATTTAATGTTTAACCCTTTACCGTAACAAAGAAGTGCCAATTTAATGTTTTAAGCCTTTAGAGTAACAAAGAAGTTCCAAGCTAATGTTATAGGCCTTTACAGTAACAAAAAGTTTCCTGTTACTGTTTTAAGCTTTTACTGTAACAAAGACGTTTCAAGTTAATGTTTTAAGCCTTTACTGTAACAAAGACGTTTCAAGTTAATGTTTTAAGCCTTTACTGTAACAAAGACGTTTCAAGTTAATGTTTTAAGCCTTTACTGTAACAAAGACGTTTCAAGTTAATGTTTTAAGCCTTTACTGTAACAAAGACGTTTCAAGTTAATGTTTTAAGCCTTTACAGTAACACAGAATTTCCAAATTACTGTTTTAAGCCTTTATAGTAACAAAGAAGTTCCAAGATACTGTTTTAAGCCATTACTGTAACGAAAAATTCCAAGTTAATGTTTTAAGCCTTTACAGTAACAAAATTTCCAAGCTAATGTTTTAAGCCTTTACCATAACAAAGAAGTTCCAAGTTAATGTTTTAAGCCTTTATCGTAACAAAGAAGTTCCAAGTTAATGTTTTAACCCTTTATCGTAACAAAGAAGTTCCAAGTTAATGTTTTAACCCTTTATCGTAACAAAGAAGTTCCAAGTTAATGTTTTAAGCCTTTATCGTAACAAAGAAGTTCCAAGTTAATGTTTTAACCCTTTATCGTAACAAAGAAGTTCCAAGTTAATGTTTTAAGCCTTTACCATAACAAAGAAGTTCCAAGTTAATGTTTTAAGCCTTTACCATAACAAAGAAGTTCCAAGTTAATGTTTTAAGCCTTTACCATAACAAAGAAGTTCCAAGTTAATGTTTTAAGCCTTTACCATAACAAAGAAGTTCCAAGTTAATGTTTTAACCCTTTATCGTAACAAAGAAGTTCCAAGTTAATGTTTTAACCCTTTATCGTAACAAAGAAGTTCCAAGTTAATGTTTTAACCCTTTATCGTAACAAAGAAGTTCCAAGTTAATGTTTTAACCCTCTATCGTAACAAAGAAGTTCCAAGTTAATGTTTTAACCCTCTATCGTAACAAAGAAGTTCCAAGTTAATGTTTTAACCCTCTATCGTAACAAAGAAGTTCCAAATTAATGTGTTAAGCGTTTACACTAACAATGAAGTTCCAAATTAATGTGTTAAGCCTTTACACTAACATTGAAGTTCCAAAGTAATGTGTTAAGCCTTTACTGTAACAAAGAAGTGTCACTGTTTTAAGCCATTACAGTAAGAAAGGAGTTCCAATTTAATGTTTAACCCTTTACCGTAACAAAGAAGTGCCAATTTAATGTTTTAAGCCTTTAGAGTAACAAAGAAGTTTCCTCTTACTGTTTTAAGCTTTTACTGTAACAAAGACGTTTCAAGTTAATGTTTTAAGCCTTTACTGTAACAAAGACGTTTCAAGTTAATGTTTTAAGCCTTTACTGTAACAAAGACGTTTCAAGTTAATGTTTTAAGCCTTTACAGTAACACAGAATTTCCAAATTACTGTTTTAAGCCTTTATAGTAACAAAGAAGTACCAAGATACTGTTTTAAGCCATTACCATAACAAAGAAGTTCCAAATTAATGTGTTAAGCGTTTACACTAACAATGAAGTTCCAAATTAATGTGTTAAGCCTTTACAGTAACAATGAAGTTCAAAGTAATGTGTTAAGCCTTTACACTAACAATGAAGTTCAAAGTAATGTGTTAAGCCTTTACACTAACATTGAAGTTCCAAAGTAATGTGTTAAGCCTTTACTGTAACAAAGAAGTGTTACTGTTTTAAGCCATTACAGTGACAAAGAAGTTCACTGTAAACAGTAAAACAGTAACTGTTTTAAGCCATTACAGTAAGAAAGGAGTTCCAATTTAATGTTTAACCCTTTACCGTAACAAAGAAGTGCCAATTTAATGTTTAACCCTTTACCGTAACAAAGAAGTGCCAATTTAATGTTTTAAGCCTTTAGAGTAACAAAGAAGTTCCAAGTTAATGTTTTAAGCCTTTACAGTAACAAAGAAGTTTCCTGTTACTGTTTTAAGCTTTACTGTAACAAAGACGTTTCAAGTTAATGTTTTAAGCCTTTACTGTAACAAAGACGTTTCAAGTTAATGTTTTAAGCCTTTACTGTAACAAAGACGTTTCAAGTTAATGTTTTAAGCCTTTACTGTAACAAAGACGTTTCAAGTTAATGTTTTAAGCCTTTACAGTAACACAGAATTTCCAAATTACTGTTTTAAGCCTTTACAGTAACAAAGAAGTTCCAAGTTAATGTTTTAAGCCATTACTGTAACAAAAAAGTTCAAGTTAATGTTTTAAGCCTTTACAGTAACAAAGTTCCAAGTTAATGTTTTAACCCTTTACGTAACAAAGAAGTTCCAAGTTAATGTTTTAAGCCTTTACAGTAACAAAGAAGTTCCAAGTTAATGTTTTAACCCTCTATAGTAACAAAGAAGTTCCAAGTTAATGTTTTAAGCCTCTTACAGTAACAAAGAAGTTCCAAATTAATGTTTTAAGCCTTTACACTAACAAAGAAGTTCCAAATTAATGTTTTAAGCCTTTATACTAACAAAGAAGTTCCAAGTAATGTTTTAAGCCTTTACAGTAACAAAGAAGTTCAAGTTAATGTTTTAAGCCTTTACTGTAACAAAGAAGTGTTACTGTTTTAAGCCATTACAGTAAGTAACAAAGGAGTTCAATTTAATGTTTAACCCTTTACCGTAACAAAGACGTTTCAAGTTAATGTTTTAAGCCTTTACTGTAACAAAGACGTTTCAAGTTAATGTTTTAAGCCTTTACAGTAACACAGAATTTCCAAATTACTCTTTTAAGCCTTTATAGTAACAAAGAAGTTTCAAGATAATGTTTTAAGCCATTACTGTAACGAAAATTCCAAGTTAATGTTTTAAGCCTTTACAGTAACAAAAAGTTTCAAGTTAATGTTTTAAGCCTTTACAGTAACAAAAAGTTCCAAGTTACTGTTTTAAGCCTTTACACAAAGAAGTTCCAAGTTAATGTTTTAAGCTTTTATACAAAGAAGTTCCAAGTTAATGTTTTAAGCTTTTATACAAAGAAGTTCCAAGTTAATGTTTTAAGCCTTTACCATAACAAAGAAGTTCCAAGTTAATGTTTTAAGCCTTTACCATAACAAAGAAGTTCAAGTTAATGTTTTAAGCCTTTACCATAACAAAGAAGTTCCAAGTTAATGTTTTAAGCCTTTACAATAACAAAGAAGTTCCAAGTTAATGTTTTAAGCCTTTACAATAACAAAGAAGTTCCAAGTTAATGTTTTAAGCCTTTACCATAACAAAGAAGTTCCAAGTTAATGTTTTAAGCCTTTACCATAACAAAGAAGTTCCAAGTTAATGTTTTAAGCCTTTACCATAACAAAGAAGTTCCAAGTTAATGTTTTAAGCCTTTACCATAACAAAGAAGTTCCAAGTTAATGTTTTAACCTTTTATCGTAACAAAGAAGTTCCAAGTTAATGTTTTAACCCTTTATCGTAACAAAGAAGTTCCAAGTTAATGTTTTAACCCTCTTTCGTAACAAAGAAGTTCCAAATTAATGTTTTAACCTTTACACTAACAAAGAAGTTCCAAGTTAATGTGTTAAGCCTTTACACTAACAATGAAGTTCCAAAGTAATGTGTTAAGCCTTTACACTAACATTGAAGTTCCAAAGTAATGTGTTAAGCCTTTACACTAACATTGAAGTTCAAAGTAATGTGTTAAGCCTTTACACTAACATTGAAGTTCCAAGTAATGTGTTAAGCCTTTACTGTAACAAAGAAGTGTTACTGTTTTAAGCCATTACAGTAAGAAAGGAGTTCCAATTTAATGTTTAACCCTTTACCGTAACAAAGAAGTGCCAATTTAATGTTTTAAGCCTTTAGAGTAACAAAGAAGTTCCTAGCTAATGTTATAGGCCTTTACAGTAACAAAGAAGTTTCCTGTTACTGTTTTAAGCTTTTACTGTAACAAAGACGTTTCAAGTTAATGTTTTAAGCCTTTACTGTAACAAAGACGTTTCAAGTTAATGTTTTAAGCCTTTACTGTAACAAAGACGTTTCAAGTTAATGTTTTAAGCCTTTACTGTAACAAAGACGTTCCAAGTTAATGTTTTAAGCCTTTACAGTAACAAAGACGTTTCAAGTTAATGTTTTAAGCCTTTATAGTAACAAAGAAGTTTCAAGTTACTGTTTTAAGCCTTTAACAAAGAAGTTCAAGTTACTCAAAGAAGTTTTAAGCCTTAACAGTACAAAGAAGTTCCAAGATACTGTTTTAAGCCATTACTGTAATGAAAAATTCCAAGCTAATGTTTTAAGCCTTTACAGTAACAAAAGTTCCAAGTTACTGATTTAAGCCATTACTCAGAGAAATTCAAGTTACATATTTAAACCAGTACTGTAAAGAAAAAATTCCAAGTTACTGTTTTAAGCATTTACAGTAACAAAGAAGTTCCAAATTAATGTTTTAAGCCATTACAGTAACAAAGAAGTTCCAAGTTAATGTTTTAAGCCATTACAGTAACAAAGAAGTTCCAAGTTAATGTTTTAAGCCATTACAGTAACAAAGAAGTTCCAAGTTAATGTTTTAACCCTTTACAGTAACAAAGTTCCAAGTTAATGTTTTAACCCTTTACCCTAACAAAGACGTTCCAAGTTAATGTTTTAACCCTTTACCCTAACAAAGACGTTCCAAGTTAATGTTTTAACTCTTTATCCTAACAAAGAAGTTCCAAATTAATGTGTTAAGCCTTTACACTAACAATTAAGTTCCAAAGTAATGTGTTAAGCCTTTACTGTAACAAAGAAGTGTTACTGTTTTAAGCCATTACAGTGACAAAGAAGTTCACTGTAAAAAGTAAAAACAGTAACTGTTTTAAGCCATTACAGTGACATAGAAGTTTCACGTTACTCTTTTAAGCCATTACAGTAAGAAAGGAGTTCCAATTTAATGTTTAACCCTTTACCGTAACAAAGAAGTGCCAATTTAATGTTTTAAGCCTTTAGAGTAACAAAGAAGTTCCGAGCTAATGTTATAGGCCTTTACAGTAACAAAGAAGTTTCCTGTTACTGTTTTAAGCTTTTACTGTAACAAAGACGTTTCAAGTTAATGTTTTAAGCCTTTACAGTAACAAAGACGTTTCAAGTTAATGTTTTAAGCCTTTAGTGTAACAAAGACGTTTCAAGTTAATGTTTTAAGCCTTTACTGTAACAAAGACGTTTCAAGTTAATGTTTTAAGCCTTTACAGTAACACAGAATTTCCAAATTACTGTTTTAAGCCTTTATAGTAACAAAGAAGTTCCAAGATACTGTTTTAAGCCATTACTGTAACGAAAAATTCCAAGCTAATGTTTTAAGCCTTTACAGTAACAAAAAGTTCCAAGTTACTGATTTAAGCCTTTACCCAAAGAAGTTCCAAGTTACTGTTTTAAGCCTTAACAGTACAAAGAAGTTCCAAGATACTGTTTTAAGCCATTTATACAAAGAAGTTCCAAGTTAATGTTTTAAGCTTTTATAACAAAGAAGTTCCAAGTTAATGTTTTAAGCCTTTACCATAACAAAGAAGTTCCAAGTTAATGTTTTAAGCCTTTACATAACAAAGAAGTTCCAAGTTAATGTTTTAAGCCTTTACCATAACAAAGAAGTTCCAAGTTAATGTTTTAAGCCTTTACCATAACAAAGAAGTTCCAAGTTAATGTTTTAAGCCTTTACCATAACGAAGTTCCAAGTTAATGTTTTAAGCCTTTACCATAACAAAGAAGTTCCAAGTTAATGTTTTAAGCCTTTACGTAACAAAGAAGTTCCAAGTTAATGTTTTAAGCCTTTACGTAACAAAGAAGTTCCAAGTTAATGTTTTAAGCCTTTATCGTAACAAAGAAGTTCCAAGTTAATGTTTTAACCCTTTATCGTAACAAAGAAGTTCCAAGTTAATGTTTTAACCCTTTATCGTAACAAAGAAGTTCCAAGTTAATGTTTTAACCCTTTATCGTAACAAAGAAGTTCCAAGTTAATGTTTTAACCCTTTATCGTAACAAAGAAGTTCCAAATTAATGTTTTAAGCCTTTACACTAACAATGAAGTTCCAAATTAATGTGTTAAGCCTTTACACTAACAATGAAGTTCAAATTAATGTTTTAAGCCTTTACACTAACATTGAAGTTCCAAAGTAATGTTTTAAGCCTTTACTGTAACAAAGAAGTGTTACTGTTTTAAGCCATTACAGTAAGAAAGGAGTTCCAATTTAATGTTTAACCCTTTACCGTAACAAAGAAGTTCCAATTTAATGTTTTAAGCCTTTACAGTAACAAAGAAGTTCCAAGTTACTGTTTTAAGCCTTTACTGTAACAAAGAAGTTTCAAGTTAATGTTTTAAGCCTTTACTGTAACAAAGACGTTTCCAAGTTAATGTTTTAAGCCTTTACTGTAACAAAGACGTTTCAAGTTAATGTTTTAAGCCTTTACAGTAACAAAAATTTCAAAGTTAATGTTTTAAGCCTTTATAGTAACAAAGAAGTTCCAAGTTAATGTTTTAAGCCTTTACCATAACAAAGAAGTTCCAAGTTAATGTTTTAAGCCTTTACACTAACAAAGAAGTTCAAATTAATGTGTTAAGCCTTTACACTAACAATGAAGTTCCAAAGTAATGTGTTAAGCCTTTACACTAACAATGAAGTTCCAAAGTAATGTGTTAAGCCTTTACACTAACATTGAAGTTCCAAAGTAATGTGTTAAGCCTTTACTGTAACAAAGAAGTGTTACTGTTTTAAGCCATTACAGTGACAAAGAAGTTCACTGTAAACAGTAAAACAGTAACTGTTTTAAGCCATTACAGTAAGAAAGGAGTTCCAATTTAATGTTTAACCCTTTACCGTAACAAAGAAGTGCCAATTTAATGTTTAACCCTTTACCGTAACAAAGAAGTGCCAATTTAATGTTTTAAGCCTTTAGAGTAACAAAGAAGTTCAAGTTAATGTTTTAAGCCTTTACAGTAACAAAGAAGTTTCAAGTTAATGTTTTAAGCCTTTACTGTAACAAAGACGTTTCAAGTTAATGTTTTAAGCCTTTACTGTAACAAAGACGTTTCAAGTTAATGTTTTAAGCCTTTACTGTAACAAAGACGTTTCAAGTTAATGTTTTAAGCCTTTACAGTAACAAAAATTTCAAGTTACTGTTTTAAGCCTTTATAGTAACAAAGAAGTTCCAAGTTACTGTTTTAAGCCATTACTGTAACAAAAAAATTCCAAGTTAATGTTTTAAGCCTTTACAGTAACAAAGTTCCAAGTTAATGTTTTAACCCTTTACAGTAACAAAGAAGTTCCAAGTTAATGTTTTAACCCTTATAGTAACAAAGAAGTTCCAAGTTAATGTTTTAACCCTTTATCGTAACAAAGAAGTTCCAAGTTAATGTTTTAACCCTTTACGTAACAAAGAAGTTCCAAATTAATGTTTTAAGCCTTTACACTAACAAAGAAGTTCCAAATTAATGTTTTAAGCCTTTATACTAACAATGAAGTTTCAAAGTAATGTGTTAAGCCTTTACACTAACATTGAAGTTCCAAGTAATGTTTTAAGCCTTTACTGTAACAAAGAAGTGTTACTGTTTTAAGCCATTACAGTAAGAAAGGAGTTCCAATTTAATGTTTAACCCTTTACCGTAACAAAGACGTTTCAAGTTAATGTTTTAAGCCTTTACTGTAACAAAGACGTTTCAAGTTAATGTTTTAAGCCTTTACAGTAACAAAGAATTTCCAAATTAATGTTTTAAGCCTTTACAGTAACAAAGAAGTTTCAAGTTAATGTTTTAAGCCTTTACTGTAACAAAAGTTCCAAGTTAATGTTTTAAGCCTTTACAGTAACAAAAATTTCAAGTTAATGTTTTAAGCCTTTACAGTAACAAAGTTCCAAGTTAATGTTTTAAGCCTTTAATAACAAAGAAGTTCCAAGTTAATGTTTTAAGCCTTTACACAAAGAAGTTCCAAGTTAATGTTTTAAGCTTTTATACAAAGAAGTTCCAAGTTAATGTTTTAAGCCTTTACCATAACAAAGAAGTTCCAAGTTAATGTTTTAAGCCTTTACCATAACAAAGAAGTTCCAAGTTAATGTTTTAAGCCTTTACCATAACAAAGAAGTTCCAAGTTAATGTTTTAAGCCTTTACCATAACAAAGAAGTTCCAAGTTAATGTTTTAAGCCTTTACAGTAACAAAGAAGTTCCAAGTTAATGTTTTAAGCCTTTACCATAACAAAGAAGTTCCAAGTTAATGTTTTAAGCCTTTACCATAACAAAAAGTTCCAAGTTAATGTTTTAAGCCTTTACAGTAACAAAGAAGTTCCAAGTTAATGTTTTAACCTTTATCGTAACAAAGAAGTTCCAAGTTAATGTTTTAACCCTTTATCGTAACAAAGAAGTTCCAAGTTAATGTTTTAACCCTTTTCGTAACAAAGAAGTTCCAAATTAATGTGTTAAGCCTTTACACTAACAAAGAAGTTCAAATTAATGTGTTAAGCCTTTACACTAACAATGAAGTTCCAAAGTAATGTGTTAAGCCTTTACACTAACATTGAAGTTCAAAGTAATGTGTTAAGCCTTTACACTAACATTGAAGTTCAAAGTAATGTGTTAAGCCTTTACTGTAACATTGAAGTTCCAAAGGAATGTGTTAAGCCTTTACTGTAACAAAGAAGTGTTACTGTTTTAAGCCATTACAGTAAGAAAGGAGTTCCAATTTAATGTTTAACCCTTTACCGTAACAAAGAAGTGCCAATTTAATGTTTTAAGCCTTTAGAGTAACAAAGAAGTTCCTAGTTAATGTTTTAAGCCTTTACAGTAACAAAGAAGTTCCTGTTACTGTTTTAAGCCTTTACTGTAACAAAGACGTTTCAAGTTAATGTTTTAAGCCTTTACTGTAACAAAGACGTTTCAAGTTAATGTTTTAAGCCTTTACTGTAACAAAGACGTTTCAAGTTAATGTTTTAAGCCTTTACTTTAACAAAGACGTTTGAAGTTAATGTTTTAAGCCTTTACAGTAACAAAGAAGTTCCGAGCTAATGTTATAGGCCTTTACAGTAACAAAGAAGTTTCAAGTTACTGTTTTAAGCCTTTACAGTAAAGAAGTTCAAGTTAATGTTTTAAGCCTTTACAGTAACAAAGAAGTTCAAGTTAATGTTTTAAGCCATTACTGTAACAAAAATTCAAGTTAATGTTTTAAGCCTTTACAGTAACAAAAAGTTCCAAGTTAATGTTTTAAGCCATTACTCAAAGAAATTCAAGTTAATGTTTTAAACCATTACTGTAAACAAAAAATTCAAGTTAATGTTTTAAGCATTTACAGTAACAAAGAAGTTTCAAGTTAATGTTTTAAGCCATTACAGTAACAAAGAAGTTCCAAGTTAATGTTTTAAGCCATTACAGTAACAAAAAGTTCCAAGTTAATGTTTTAACCCTTTACAGTAACAAAGTTCCAAGTTAATGTTTTAACCCTTTACCCTAACAAAGAAGTTCCAAGTTAATGTTTTAACCCTTTACCCTAACAAAGACGTTCCAAGTTAATGTTTTAACCTTTATCCTAACAAAGAAGTTCCAAATTAATGTGTTAAGCCTTTACACTAACAATTAAGTTCCAAAGTAATGTGTTAAGCCTTTACTGTAACAAAGAAGTGTTACTGTTTTAAGCCATTACAGTGACAAAGAAGTTCACTGTAAACAGTAAAAACAGTAACTGTTTTAAGCCATTACAGTGACATAGAAGTTTCACGTTACTCTTTTAAGCCATTACAGTAAGAAAGGAGTTCCAATTTAATGTTTAACCCTTTACCGTAACAAAGAAGTGCCAATTTAATGTTTTAAGCCTTTAGAGTAACAAAGAAGTTCCTAGCTAATGTTATAGGCCTTTACAGTAACAAAGAAGTTTCCTGTTACTGTTTTAAGCTTTTACTGTAACAAAGACGTTTCAAGTTAATGTTTTAAGCCTTTACTGTAACAAAGACGTTTCAAGTTAATGTTTTAAGCCTTTACTGTAACAAAGACGTTTCAAGTTAATGTTTTAAGCCTTTACAGTAACAAAGAAGTTTCAAGTTAATGTTTTAAGCCTTTACAGTAACAAAATTTCAAATTACTGTTTTAAGCCTTTATAGTAACAAAGAAGTTCAAGTTACTGTTTTAAGCCTTTACTGTAACAAAAAGTTCCAAGTTAATGTTTTAAGCCTTTACAGTAACAAAAGTTCAAGTTACTGTTTTAAGCCTTTAGTAACAAAGAAGTTCCAAGTTAATGTTTTAAGCCTTTACTGTAACAAAAAAGTTCCAAGTTAATGTTTTAAGCCTTTTATAACAAAAGTTCCAAGTTAATGTTTTAAGCCTTTACAGTAAAGAAGTTCCAAGTTAATGTTTTAAGCCTTTACAGTAACAAAGAAGTTTCAAGTTAATGTTTTAAGCCTTTACATAACAAAAGTTCAAGTTAATGTTTTAAGCCATTACAGTAACAAAAAGTTCCAAGTTAATGTTTTAAGCCTTTACAGTAACAAAGAAGTTCAAGTTAATGTTTTAAGCCTTTACAGTAACAAAGAAGTTCCAAGTTAATGTTTTAAGCCTTTACAGTAACAAAGAAGTTCCAAGTTAATGTTTTAAGCCTTTACAGTAACAAAGAAGTTCCAAGTTAATGTTTTAAGCCTTTACAGTAACAAAGAAGTTCCAAGTTAATGTTTTAAGCCTTTACAGTAACAAAGAAGTTCCAAGTTAATGTTTTAAGCCTTTACAGTAACAAAGAAGTTCCAAGTTAATGTTTTAAGCCTTTACGTAACAAAAAGTTCCAAGTTAATGTTTTAACCCTTTACGTAACAAAGAAGTTCCAAGTTAATGTTTTAACCCTTATCGTAACAAAGAAGTTCCAAGTTAATGTTTTAACCCTTTACAGTAACAAAGAAGTTCCAAGTTAATGTTTTAAGCCTTTACACTAACAAAGAAGTTCCAAGTTAATGTTTTAAGCCTTTACACTAACAAAGAAGTTCAAGTTAATGTTTTAAGCCTTTACAGTAACAAAGAAGTTCCAAGTAATGTTTTAAGCCTTTACTGTAACAAAGAAGTTCAAGTTACTGTTTTAAGCCATTACAGTAACAAAGAGTTCAAGTTAATGTTTAAGCCTTTACCGTAACAAAGAAGTTCCAATTTAATGTTTTAAGCCTTTACAGTAACAAAGAAGTTCCAGTTAATGTTTTAAGCCTTTACTGTAACAAAGAAGTTTCAAGTTAATGTTTTAAGCCTTTACTGTAACAAAGAAGTTCCAAGTTAATGTTTTAAGCCTTTACTGTAACAAAGAAGTTTCAAGTTAATGTTTTAAGCCTTTACAGTAACAAAGAAGTTCCAAGTTAATGTTTTAAGCCTTTATAGTAACAAAGAAGTTCCAAGTTAATGTTTTAAGCCTTTACCGTAACAAAGTTCCAAGTTAATGTTTTAAGCCTTTACACTAACAAAGAAGTTCCAAATTAATGTTTTAAGCCTTTACACTAACAATGAAGTTCAAAGTTAATGTGTTAAGCCTTTACACTAACAATGAAGTTCAAAGTAATGTGTTAAGCCTTTACACTAACATTGAAGTTTCAAAGTAATGTGTTAAGCCTTTACTGTAACAAAGAAGTGTTACTGTTTTAAGCCATTACAGTGACAAAGAAGTTCACTGTAAACAGTAAAACAGTAACTGTTTTAAGCCATTACAGTGACATAGAAGTTCCACGTTACTGTTTTAAGCCATTACAGTAACAAAGGAGTTCCAATTTAATGTTTAACCCTTTACCGTAACAAAGAAGTTCCAATTTAATGTTTTAAGCCTTTAGAGTAACAAAGAAGTTCCGAGCTAATGTTATAGGCCTTTACAGTAACAAAGAAGTTTCCTGTTACTGTTTTAAGCTTTTACTGTAACAAAGACGTTTCAATTTAATGTTTTAAGCCTTTACTGTAACAAAGACGTTTCAAGTTAATGTTTTAAGCCTTTACTGTAACAAAGACGTTTCAAGTTAATGTTTTAAGCCTTTACTGTAACAAAGAAGTTCAAGTTAATGTTTTAAGCCTTTACAGTAACAAAGAATTTCCAAATTACTGTTTTAAGCCTTTATAGTAACAAAGAAGTTCCAAGATACTGTTTTAAGCCATTACTGTAACGAAAAATTCCAAGCTAATGTTTTAAGCCTTTACAGTAACAAAAATTCCAAGCTAATGTTTTAACCCTTTATCGTAACAAAGAAGTTCCAAGTTAATGTTTTAACCCTCTATCGTAACAAAGAAGTTCCAAGTTAATGTTTTAAGCCTTTATCGTAACAAAGAAGTTCCAAGTTAATGTTTTAACCCTTTTCGTAACAAAGAAGTTCCAAGTTAATGTTTTAAGCCTTTACACTAACAAAGAAGTTCCAAATTAATGTTTTAAGCCTTTACACTAACAATGAAGTTCCAAGTAATGTTTTAAGCCTTTACACTAACATTGAAGTTCCAAAGTAATGTTTTAAGCCTTTACTGTAACAAAGAAGTGTTACTGTTTTAAGCCATTACAGTAACAAAGAAGTTCAAGTTAATGTTTTAAGCCTTTACCGTAACAAAGAAGTTTCAAGTTAATGTTTTAAGCCTTTACTGTAACAAAGACGTTTCAAGTTAATGTTTTAAGCCTTTACAGTAACAAAAAGTTCCAAGTTAATGTTTTAAGCCTTTACAGTAACAAAGAAGTTTCAAGTTAATGTTTTAAGCCTTTACTGTAACAAAAAAATTCAAGTTAATGTTTTAAGCCTTTACAGTAACAAAATTCCAAGTTAATGTTTTAAGCCTTTACAGTAACAAAAGTTCCAAGTTAATGTTTTAAGCCTTTACAGTAACAAAGAAGTTCCAAGTTAATGTTTTAAGCCTTTACACAAAGAAGTTCCAAGTTAATGTTTTAAGCCTTTACAGTAACAAAGAAGTTCCAAGTTAATGTTTTAAGCCTTTACATAACAAAGAAGTTCCAAGTTAATGTTTTAAGCCTTTACCATAAAAAAGAAGTTCCAGCCTTTACATACAAAGAAGTTCCAAGTTAATGTTTTAAGCCTTTACAGTAACAAAGAAGTTCCAAGTTAATGTTTTAAGCCTTTTAACAAAGAAGTTCCAAGTTAATGTTTTAAGCCTTTACCATAACAAAGAAGTTCCAAGTTAATGTTTTAAGCCTTTACCATAACAAAGAAGTTCCAAGTTAATGTTTTAAGCCTTTACTGTAACAAAGAAGTTTCAAGTTAATGTTTTAAGCCTTTACTGTAACAAAGAAGTTTCAAGTTAATGTTTTAAGCCTTTACAGTAACAAAGAATTCCAAGTTAATGTTTTAAGCCTTTACAGTAACAAAGAAGTTCAAGTTAATGTTTTAAGCCATTACTGTAACAAAATTCAAGTTAATGTTTTAAGCCTTTACAGTAACAAAAATTCAAGTTAATGTTTTAAGCCTTTACGTAACAAAGAAGTTCAAGTTAATGTTTTAACCTTTATCGTAACAGAAGTTCCAAGTTAATGTTTTAACCCTTTACGTAACAAAGAAGTTCCAAGTTAATGTTTTAACCCTTTCGTAACAAAGAAGTTCCAAATTAATGTTTTAAGCCTTTACACTAACAAAGAAGTTCAAATTAATGTTTTAAGCCTTTACACTAACAAAGAAGTTCCAAGTAATGTGTTAAGCCTTTACACTAACAAAGAAGTTCCAAAGTAATGTTTTAAGCCTTTACACTAACAAAGAAGTTCCAAAGTAATGTTTTAAGCCTTTACTGTAACAAAGAAGTTGTTACTGTTTTAAGCCATTACAGTAACAAAGGAGTTCCAATTTAATGTTTAACCCTTTACCGTAACAAAGAAGTTCCAATTTAATGTTTTAAGCCTTTACAGTAACAAAGAAGTTCCAAGTTAATGTTTTAAGCCTTTACAGTAACAAAGAAGTTCCAAGTTAATGTTTTAAGCTTTACTGTAACAAAGACGTTTCAAGTTAATGTTTTAAGCCTTTACTGTAACAAAGACGTTTCAAGTTAATGTTTTAAGCCTTTACTGTAACAAAGACGTTTCAAGTTAATGTTTTAAGCCTTTACTGTAACAAGACGTTTCAAGTTAATGTTTTAAGCCTTTACAGTAACAAAGAATTTCAAGTTACTGTTTTAAGCCTTTACAGTAACAAAGAAGTTTCAAGTTACTGTTTTAAGCCATTACTGTAACGAAAATTCAAGTTAATGTTTTAAGCCTTTACAGTAACAAAATCCCAAGTTAATGTTTTAAGCCTTTACAGTAACAAAAAGTTTCAAGTTACTGTTTTAAGCCTTTACTGTAACAAAGAAGTTCCAAGTTAATGTTTTAAGCCTTTATAACAAAAAGTTCAAGTTAATGTTTTAAGCCTTTACATAACAAAGAAGTTCAAGTTAATGTTTTAAGCCTTTACAGTAACAAAGAAGTTCCAAGTTAATGTTTTAAGCCTTTACAGTAACAAAGAAGTTCCAAGTTAATGTTTTAACCCTTTACAGTAACAAAGAAGTTCCAAGTTAATGTTTTAAGCCTTTACGTAACAAAAAGTTCCAAATTAATGTTTTAAGCCTTTACAGTAACAAAGAAGTTCCAAATTAATGTTTTAAGCCTTTACACTAACAATGAAGTTCCAAGTAATGTTTTAAGCCTTTACTGTAACAAAGAAGTGTTACTGTTTTAAGCCATTACAGTAACAAAGAAGTTCACTGTAAACAGTAAAAAGTAACTGTTTTAAGCCATTACAGTAACAAAGAAGTTCCAAGTTAATGTTTAAGCCTTTACAGTAACAAAAGTTCCAAGTTAATGTTTTAAGCCTTTACAGTAACAAAGAAGTTCCAAGTTAATGTTTTAAGCCTTTACAGTAACAAAGAAGTTCCAAGTTAATGTTTTAAGCCTTTACTGTAACAAAGAAGTTCCAAGTTAATGTTTTAAGCCTTTACAGTAACAAAGACGTTCCAAGTTAATGTTTTAAGCCTTTACTGTAACAAAGACGTTCCAAGTTAATGTTTTAAGCCTTTACAGTAACAAAGAAGTTCCAAGTTAATGTTTTAAGCCTTTACAGTAACAAAGAAGTTCCAAGTTAATGTTTTAAGCCTTTACTGTAACAAAAGTTCCAAGTTAATGTTTTAAGCCTTTACAGTAACAAAAAGTTCCAAGTTAATGTTTTAAGCCTTTACAGTAACAAAGAAGTTCCAAGTTAATGTTTTAAGCCTTTACCATAAAGAAGTTCCAAGTTACTGTTTTAAACCTTTACATAACAAAAAGTTCCAAGTTAATGTTTTAAGCCTTTTATAACAAAGAAGTTCCAAGTTAATGTTTTAAGCCTTTACCATAACAAAGAAGTTCCAAGTTAATGTTTTAAGCCTTTACCATAACAAAGAAGTTCCAAGTTAATGTTTTAAGCCTTTACCATAACAAAGAAGTTCCAAGTTAATGTTTTAAGCCTTTACCATAACAAAGAAGTTCCAAATTAATGTTTTAAGCCTTTACACTAACAAAGAAGTTCCAAATTAATGTGTTAAGCCTTTACACTAACAATGAAGTTCCAAGTAATGTGTTAAGCCTTTACACTAACAATGAAGTTCAAAGTAATGTGTTAAGCCTTTACTGTAACAAAGAAGTGTTACTGTTTTAAGCCATTACAGTGACAAAGAAGTTCACTGTAAACAGTAAAACAGTAACTGTTTTAAACCATTACAGTAAGCCAAAGTGAGAAGTTCAATTTAATGTTTAACCCTTTACCGTAACAAAGAAGTTCCAATTTAATGTTTTAAGCCTTTACAGTAACAAAGAAGTTCCTAGTTAATGTTATAGGCCTTTACAGTAACAAAGAAGTTCCTGTTACTGTTTTAAGCTTTACTGTAACAAAGACGTTTCAAGTTAATGTTTTAAGCCTTTACTGTAACAAAGACGTTTCAAGTTAATGTTTTAAGCCTTTACTGTAACAAAGACGTTTCAAGTTAATGTTTTAAGCCTTTACTGTAACAAAGAAGTTTCAAGTTAATGTTTTAAGCCTTTACAGTAACAAAGAAGTTTCAAGTTAATGTTTTAAGCCTTTACTGTAACAAAGAAGTTCAAGTTAATGTTTTAAGCCTTTACAGTAACAAAAGTTCCAAGTTACTGTTTTAAGCCTTTACAGTAACAAAGAAGTTCAAGTTACTGTTTTAAGCCATTACTGTAACAAAAAATTCAAAGTTAATGTTTTAAGCCTTTACAGTAACAAAAGTTCCAAGTTAATGTTTTAAGCCTTTACATAACAAAGAAGTTCCAAGTTAATGTTTTAAGCCTTTACAGTAACAAAGAAGTTCCAAGTTAATGTTTTAAGCCTTTACAGTAACAAAGAAGTTCCAAGTTAATGTTTTAAGCCTTTACAGTAACAAAGAAGTTCAAGTTAATGTTTTAAGCCTTTACAGTAACAAAGAAGTTCAAGTTAATGTTTTAAGCCTTTACCATAACAAAGAAGTTCCAAGTTAATGTTTTAAGCCTTTACCATAACAAAGAGTTCCAAGTTAATGTTTTAAGCCTTTACCATAACAAAGAAGTTCCAAGTTAATGTTTTAAGCCTTTACCATAACAAAGAAGTTCCAAGTTAATGTTTTAAGCCTTTACAGTAACAAAAAGTTCAAGTTAATGTTTTAAGCCTTTACAGTAACAAAGAAGTTCCAAGTTAATGTTTTAAGCCTTTACAGTAACAAAGAAGTTCAAAGTAATGTTTTAAGCCTTTACTGTAACAAAGAAGTTGTTACTGTTTTAAGCCATTACAGTAACAAAGGAGTTCCAAGTTAATGTTTAACCCTTTACCGTAACAAAGAAGTTCCAATTTAATGTTTTAAGCCTTTACAGTAACAAAGAAGTTCCAAGTTAATGTTTTAAGCCTTTACAGTAACAAAGAAGTTCCTGTTACTGTTTTAAGCCTTTACTGTAACAAAGAAGTTTCAAGTTAATGTTTTAAGCCTTTACTGTAACAAAGAAGTTTCAAGTTAATGTTTTAAGCCTTTACTGTAACAAAGAAGTTTCAAGTTAATGTTTTAAGCCTTTACTGTAACAAAGACGTTTCAAGTTAATGTTTTAAGCCTTTACAGTAACAAAGAAGTTCAAGTTACTGTTTTAAGCCTTTACACAAAGAAGTTCAAGTTAATGTTTTAAGCCTTTATAACAAAAAGTTCCAAGTTAATGTTTTAAGCCTTTACACAAAGAAGTTCAAGTTAATGTTTTAAGCCTTTACAGTAACAAAGAATTTCAAGTTAATGTTTTAAGCCTTTACAGTAACAAAGAAGTTCCAAGTTAATGTTTTAAGCCTTTACCATAACAAAGTTCCAAGTTAATGTTTTAAGCCTTTACATAACAAAAGTTCAAGTTAATGTTTTAAGCCTTTACCATAACAAAGAAGTTCCAAGTTAATGTTTTAAGCCTTTACATAACAAAGAAGTTCCAAGTTAATGTTTTAAGCCTTTACATAACAAAAAAGTTCCAAGTTAATGTTTTAAGCCTTTACATAACAAAGAAGTTCCAAGTTAATGTTTTAACCCTTTACAGTAACAAAGAAGTTCCAAGTTAATGTTTTAAGCCTTTACGTAACAAAGAAGTTCCAAGTTAATGTTTTAACCCTTTACGTAACAAAAAGTTCCAAGTTAATGTTTTAAGCCTTTACGTAACAAAGAAGTTCCAAGTTAATGTTTTAAGCCTTTACGTAACAAAGAAGTTCCAAGTTAATGTTTTAAGCCTTTACACTAACAAAGAAGTTCAAGTTAATGTTTTAAGCCTTTACACTAACAAAGAAGTTCAAATTAATGTTTTAAGCCTTTACACTAACAAAGAAGTTCCAAGTAATGTTTTAAGCCTTTACACTAACATTGAAGTTCCAAGTAATGTTTTAAGCCTTTACTGTAACAAAGAAGTGTTACTGTTTTAAGCCATTACAGTAACAAAGAAGTTCAAGTTAATGTTTTAAGCCTTTACCGTAACAAAAAGTTCCAAGTTAATGTTTTAAGCCTTTACAGTAACAAAAGTTCCAAGTTAATGTTTTAAGCCTTTACAGTAACAAAGAAGTTCCAAGTTAATGTTTTAAGCCTTTACAGTAACAAAGAAGTTCCAAGTTAATGTTTTAAGCCTTTACTGTAACAAAGAAGTTCAAGTTAATGTTTTAAGCCTTTACTGTAACAAAGAAGTTCCAAGTTAATGTTTTAAGCCTTTACAGTAACAAAAAGTTCCAAGTTAATGTTTTAAGCCTTTACAGTAACAAAGAAGTTCCAAGTTAATGTTTTAAGCCTTTACTGTAACAAAGAAGTTCCAAGTTAATGTTTTAAGCCTTTACAGTAACAAAGAAGTTCCAGTTAATGTTTTAAGCCTTTACTGTAACAAAGACGTTTCAAGTTAATGTTTTAAGCCTTTACAGTAACAAAAGTTCCAAATTACTGTTTTAAGCCTTTATAGTAACAAAGAAGTTCAAGTTACTGTTTTAAGCCTTTACCAAAGAAGTTCAAGTTACTGTTTTAAGCCTTTACCAAAAAGTTCAAGTTACTGTTTTAAGCCTTTACCCAAAGAAGTTCAAGTTACTGTTTTAAGCCATTACTGTAACAAAAAATTCAAGTTAATGTTTTAAGCCTTTACAGTAACAAAAGTTCCAAGTTAATGTTTTAAGCCATTACTCAAAGAAGTTCCAAGTTACATTTTTAAACCATTACTGTAACAAAAAAATTCAAGTTAATGTTTTAAGCATTTACAGTAACAAAGACCTTTCAAGTTAATGTTTTAAGCCTTTACAGTAACAAAGAAGTTTCAAGTTAATGTTTTAAGCCTTTACAGTAACAAAAGTTTCAAGTTAATGTTTTAAGCCATTACAGTAACAAAAGTTCCAAGTTAATGTTTTAAGCCTTTACAGTAACAAAGTTCCAAGTTAATGTTTTAAGCCTTTCAGTAACAAAGAAGTTCCAAGTTAATGTTTTAAGCCTTTACAGTAACAAAGAAGTTCCAAGTTAATGTTTTAAGCCTTTACAGTAACAAAGACGTTCCAAGTTAATGTTTTAAGCCTTTACAGTAACAAAGAATTTCCAAGTTAATGTTTTAAGCCTTTACAGTAACAAAGAAGTTCCAAGTTAATGTTTTAAGCCTTTACAGTAACAAAAAGTTCCAAGTTAATGTTTTAAGCCTTTACAGTAACAAAGAAGTTCCAAGTTAATGTTTTAAGCCTTTACCATAACAAAGAAGTTCCAAGTTAATGTTTTAAGCCTTTACCATAAGTTAAAAAGTTCCAAGTTAATGTTTTAAGCCTTTACCATAACAAAGAAGTTCCAAGTTAATGTTTTAAGCCTTTACCATAACAAAGAAGTTCCAAGTTAATGTTTTAAGCCTTTACCGTAACAAAGAAGTTCCAAGTTAATGTTTTAAGCCTTTATCGTAACAAAGAAGTTCAAGTTAATGTTTTAACCCTTTATCGTAACAAAGAAGTTCCAAGTTAATGTTTTAACCCTTTATCGTAACAAAGAAGTTCCAAGTTAATGTTTTAACCCTTTATCGTAACAAAGAAGTTCCAAATTAATGTGTTAAGCGTTTACACTAACAATGAAGTTCAAATTAATGTGTTAAGCCTTTACACTAACAATGAAGTTCCAAAGTAATGTGTTAAGCCTTTACACTAACATTGAAGTTCCAAAGTAATGTGTTAAGCCTTTACTGTAACAAAAAGTGTTACTGTTTTAAGCCATTACAGTGACAAAGAAGTTCACTGTAAACAGTAAAACAGTAACTGTTTTAAGCCATTACAGTGACATAGAAGTTCCACGTTACTGTTTTAAGCCATTACAGTAAGAAAGGGTTCAATTTAATGTTTAACCCTTTACCGTAACAAAGAAGTGCCAATTTAATGTTTTAAGCCTTTAGAGTAACAAAGAAGTTCCTAGCTAATGTTATAGGCCTTTACAGTAACAAAGACGTTTCAAGTTAATGTTTTAAGCTTTACTGTAACAAAGACGTTTCAAGTTAATGTTTTAAGCCTTTACAGTAACAAAAATTTCAAATTACTGTTTTAAGCCTTTATAGTAACAAAGAAGTTCAAGTTACTGTTTTAAGCCTTTAACAAAAAAGTTCAAGTTACTGTTTTAAGCCTTTACAGTAAAAAGAAGTTCCAAGTTACTGTTTTAAGCCTTTACCCAAAGAAGTTCCAAGTTACTGTTTTAAGCCTTTACACAAAGAAGTTCAAGTTACTGTTTTAAGCCATTACTGTAACGTAAAAAATTCCAAGCTAATGTTTTAAGCCTTTACAGTAACAAAAGTTCCAAGTTACTGATTTAAGCCATTACTCAAAGAAGTTCCAAGTTACATTTTTAAACCAGTACTGTAAAGAAAAAATTCCAAGTTACTGTTTTAAGCATTTACAGTAACAAAGACCTTTCAAGTTAATGTTTTAAGCCTTTACAGTAACAAAGAAGTTTCAATTTACTGTTTTAAGCCATTACTGTAACAAAATATTCCAAGTTAATGTTTTAAGCCATTACAGTAACAAAGAAGTTCAAGTTAATGTTTTAAGCCATTACAGTAACAAAGGAGTTCAAGTTAATGTTTTAAGCCTTTACAGTAACAAAGAAGTTCAAGTTAATGTTTTAAGCCTTTACCATAACAAAGAAGTTCAAGTTAATGTTTTAAGCCTTTACAGTAACAAAGAAGTTCCAAGTTAATGTTTTAAGCCTTTACAGTAACAAAGAAGTTCCAAGTTAATGTTTTAACCCTTTACCCTAACAAAGACGTTCCAAGTTAATGTTTTAAGCCTTTACAGTAACAAAGAAGTTCCAAGTTAATGTTTTAAGCCTTTACAGTAACAAAGTTCAAGTTAATGTTTTAAGCCTTTACAGTAACAAAGTTCCAAGTTAATGTTTTAAGCCTTTACAGTAACAAAGTTCCAAGTTAATGTTTTAACCCTTTACAGTAACAAAGACGTTCCAAGTTAATGTTTTAAGCCTTTACCATAACAAAGAAGTTCCAAGTTAATGTTTTAAGCCTTTACCATAACAAAGAAGTTCCAAGTTAATGTTTTAAGCCTTTACCATAACAAAGAAGTTCCAAGTTAATGTTTTAAGCCTTTACTGTAACAAATATTCAAGTTAATGTTTTAAGCCATTACAGTAACAAAGAAGTTCCAAGTTAATGTTTTAAGCCTTTACAGTAACAAAGTTCCAAGTTAATGTTTTAACCCTTTACAGTTACAAAGTTCCAAGTTAATGTTTTAACCCTTTACCCTAACAAAGAAGTTCCAAGTTAATGTTTTAACCCTTTATCGTAACAAAAAGTTCCAAGTTAATGTTTTAACCCTTTATCGTAACAAAGAAGTTCCAAGTTAATGTTTTAAGCCTTTACACTAACAAAGAAGTTCCAAATTAATGTGTTAAGCCTTTACACTAACAATGAAGTTCCAAATTAATGTTTTAAGCCTTTACACTAACAAAGAAGTTCAAAGTAATGTGTTAAGCCTTTACACTAACAATGAAGTTCCAAATTATAATGTGTTAAGCCTTTACAACAACTAACAATAATGTTAAGCCTTTACACTAACATTGAAGTTCCAAAGTAATGTGTTAAGCCTTTACTGTAACAAAGAAGTGTTACTGTTTTAAGCCATTACAGTGACAAAGAAGTTCACTGTAAACAGTAAAACAGTAACTGTTTTAAGCCATTACAGTGACATAAGTTCCACGTTACTGTTTTAAGCCATTACAGTAAGAAAGGAGTTCAATTTAATGTTTAACCCTTTACCGTAACAAAGAAGTTCCAATTTAATGTTTTAAGCCTTTACAGTAACAAAGAAGTTCCTAGTTAATGTTTTAAGCCTTTACTGTAACAAAGACGTTTCAAGTTAATGTTTTAAGCTTTTACTGTAACAAAGACGTTTCAAGTTAATGTTTTAAGCCTTTACTGTAACAAAGAAGTTCCAAGTTACTGATTTAAGCCTTTACCCAAAGAAGTTCCAAGTTACTGTTTTAAGCTTTAACAGTACAAAGAAGTTCCAAGATACTGTTTTAAGCCATTACTGTAACGAAAAATTCCAAGCTAATGTTTTAAGCCTTTACAGTAACAAAAGTTCCAAGTTACTGATTTAAGCCATTACTCAAAGAAGTTCAAGTTACATTTTTAAACCAGTACTGTAAAGAAAAAATTCCAAGTTACTGTTTTAAGCATTTACAGTAACAAAGAAGTTTCAATTTACTGTTTTAAGCCATTACTGTAACGAAATATTCCAAGTTAATCTTTTAAGCCATTATTGTAACGAAATATTCCAAGTTAATGTTTTAAGCCATTACAGTAACAAAGAAGTTCCAAGTTAATGTTTTAAGCCATTACAGTAACAAAGAAGTTCCAAGTTAATGTTTTAAGCCTTTACAGTAACAAAGAAGTTCCAAGTTAATGTTTTAACCCTTTACAGTAACAAAGTTCCAAGTTAATGTTTTAACCCTTTACCCTAACAAAGACATTCCAAGTTAATGTTTTAACCCTTTACCCTAACAAAGAAGTTCCAAATTAATGTGTTAAGCCTTTACACTAAAATTCAAGTTCCAAAGTAATGTGTTAAGCCTTTACACTAACATTGAAGTTCCAAAGTAATGTGTTAAGCCTTTACTGTAACAAAGTGTTACTGTTTTAAGCCATTACAGTGACAAAGAAGTTCACTGTAAACAGTAAAACAGTAACTGTTTTAAGCCATTACAGTGACATAGAAGTTCACGTTACTCTTTTAAGCCATTACAGTAAGAAAGGAGTTCCAATTTAATGTTTAACCCTTTACCGTAACAAAGAAGTGCCAATTTAATGTTTTAAGCCTTTAGAGTAACAAAGAAGTTCCTAGCTAATGTTTTAAGCCTTTACAGTAACAAAAGTTTCCAAGTTACTGTTTTAAGCCTTTACTGTAACAAAGACGTTTCAAGTTAATGTTTTAAGCCTTTACTGTAACAAAGACGTTTCAAGTTAATGTTTTAAGCCTTTACTGTAACAAAGACGTTTCAAGTTAATGTTTTAAGCCTTTACAGTAACACAAATTTCAAATTACTGTTTTAAGCCTTTACAGTAACAAAAAGTTCAAGTTACTGTTTTAAGCCTTTACCAAAGAAGTTCAAGTTACTGTTTTAAGCCTTTACAGTACAAAGAAGTTCAAGTTACTGTTTTAAGCCATTACTGTAACAAAAAATTTCAAGTTAATGTTTTAAGCCTTTACAGTAACAAAAGTTCAAGTTACTGTTTTAAGCCATTACAGTAAAAGAAGTTCCAAGTTACATTTTTTAAACCAGTACTGTAAAGAAAAAAATTCCAAGTTAATGTTTTAAGCATTTACAGTAACAAAGACTTTCAAGTTAATGTTTTAAGCCTTTACAGTAACAAAGTTTCAAGTTAATGTTTTAAGCCATTACTGTAACAAAAAATTCAAGTTAATGTTTTAAGCCTTTACAGTAACAAAATATTCAAGTTAATGTTTTAAGCCTTTACAGTAACAAAGAAGTTCAAGTTAATGTTTTAAGCCATTACAGTAACAAAGAAGTTCCAAGTTAATGTTTTAAGCCATTACAGTAACAAAGAAGTTCAAGTTAATGTTTTAAGCCATTACAGTAACAAAGAAGTTTCAAGTTAATGTTTTAAGCCTTTACAGTAACAAGAAGTTCCAAGTTAATGTTTTAAGCCTTTACAGTAACAAAGAAGTTCCAAGTTAATGTTTTAAGCCTTTACAGTAACAAAGAAGTTCAAGTTAATGTTTTAAGCCTTTACAGTAACAAAAGTTCCAAGTTAATGTTTTAAGCCTTTACAGTAACAAAGACGTTCCAAGTTAATGTTTTAACCCTTTACCCTAACAAAGACGTTCCAAGTTAATGTTTTAACCCTTTACCCTAACAAAGAAGTTCCAAGTTAATGTTTTAAGCCTTTACCCTAACAAAGAAGTTCCAAGTTAATGTTTTAAGCCTTTACAGTAACAAAAGTTCCAAGTTAATGTTTTAAGCCTTTACAGTAACAAAGTTTCAAGTTAATGTTTTAAGCCTTTACAGTAACAAAGTTCCAAGTTAATGTTTTAAGCCTTTACCATAACAAAGAAGTTCCAAGTTAATGTTTTAAGCCTTTACCATAACAAGTTAGAAGTTCCAAGTTAATGTTTTAAGCCTTTACCGTAACAAAAGTTCCAAGTTAATGTTTTAAGCCTTTTACAAGTTAATGTTTTAACAAAGAAGTTCCAAGTTAATGTTTTAAGCCTTTACGTAACAAAGAGTT
>NC_134826.1:728771-785517 GCF_004210375.1 Tachypleus tridentatus | reverse complement strand
CTAACAGTGAAGTAGTACTAACTCTGGTCTTATATGTAGTCACTTAACTAGCAGTGAAGTAGTACTAACTTTATATACGTAGTCACCTTAACTAGCAGTGAAGTAGTACTAACTCTGGTCTTTATATACGTAGTCACTTAACTAGCAGTGAAGTAGTACTAACTCTGGTCTTTATATACGTAGTCACTTAACTAGCAGTGAAGTAGTACTAACTCTGGTCTTTATATACGTAGTCACTTAACCAACAGTGAAGTAGTACTAACTCTGGTCTTTATATACGTAGTCACTTAACCAACAGTGAAGTAGTAATTAACTCTGTCTTTATACGTAGTCACTTAACTAACAGTGAAGTAGTACTAACCTGGTCTTATATATATGTAGTCACTTAACCAACAGTGAAGTAGTACCAACTCTGGTCTTTATATACGTAGTCACTTAACTAACAGTGAAGTAGTACCAACCTTGGTCTCTTCTCTTATATACGTAGTCACTTTAACTAACAGTGAAGTAGTACTAACTCTGGTCTTTATATACGTAGTCACTTAACTAACAGTGAAGTAGTACTTAACTCTGGTCTTATATACGTAGTCACTTAACTAACAGTGAAGTAGTACCAACTCTGGTCTTATATGTAGTCACTTAACTAACAGTGAAGTAGTACCAACCTGGTCTTATATATGTAGTCAAACTAACAGTGAAGTAGTACTAACTCTGGTCTTTATATACGTAGTCACTTAACTAACAGTGAAGTAGTACTAACTCTAGTCTTTATACATAGTCACTTAACTAACAGGAAGTAGTACTAACTCTGGTCTTTATATATGTAGTCACTTAACTAACAGTGAAGTAGTACTAACTCCTGGTCTTTATATGTAGTCACTTAACTAACAGTGAAGTAGTACCAATCCTTATATATTCATATATGTAGTCACTTTAACTAATAACAGTGAAGTAGTACTAACTCTGGTCTTTATATACGTAGTCACCTAACCAACAGTGAAGTGAAAATTGAACTCTGCCCTATACGTAGTCACTTAACCAACAGTGAAGTAGTACTAACCTGGTCTTTATATACGTAGTCACTTAACTAACAGTGGAAGTAGTACTAACTCTGGTCTTTATATACAGTCACTTAACTAGCAGTGAAGTAGTAATTAACTTGGTCTCTTATATATGCAAATAGTAACTAACTAACAGTGAAGTAGTACTAACTCTGGTCTTTATATACGTAGTCACTTAACTAACAGAAGTAGTACTAACTCTGGTCTTATATATGTAGTCACTTAACTAACAGTGAAGTAGTACTAACTCTGGTCTTATATACTGTAGTCACTAACTAGCAGTGAAGTAGTACTAACTCTGGTCTTATATACGTAGTCACTTAACTAACATGAAGTAGTACTAACTCTGGTCTTATATACGTAGTCACTTAACTAACAGTGAAGTAGTACCAACTTTGGTCTTTATATAACATAGTCACTTAACTAACAGTGAAGTAGTAGTACTAACTATGGTCTTTATATATGTAGTCACTTAACTAACAGTGAAGTAGTAGTACTAACTCTGGTCTTATATATGTAGTCACTTAACTAACAGTGAAGTAAGTACTAACTCTTGGTCTTTATATATTATATAGTCACTTAACTAACAGTGAAGTAGTACTAACTCTGGTCTTTATATGTAGTACTCATCCAACAGTGAAGTAGTACCAACTCTGGTCTTTATATATGTAGTCACTTAACTAACAGTGAAGTAGTACTAACTCTGGTCTTTATATACGTAGTCACTTAACTAACAGTGAAGTAGTACTAACTCTGGTCTTTATATAACATAGTCACTTAACTAACAGTGAAGTAGTAGTACTAACTCTGGTCTTTATATACGTAGTCACTTAACTAACAGTGAAGTAGTACTAACTCTGGTCTTTATATACGTAGTCACTTAACTAACAGTGAAGTAGAACTACAACTCTGGTCTTTATATACGTAGTCACTTAACTAGCAGTGAAGTAGTACTAACTCTGGTCTTTTATACGTAGTCACTCTAACTAACAGTGAGTAATAGTACTAACTCTGGTCTTTATATACGTAGTCACTTAACTAGCAGTGAAGTAGTACTAACTCTGGTCTTTATATACGTAGTCACTTAACTAACAGTGAAGTAGTACTAACTCTGGTCTTTTATATACGTAGTCACTTAACTAACAGTGAAGTAGTACTAACTCTGGTCTTTTATATATGCGTAGTCACTTAACTAACAGTGAAGTAGTACTAACTCTGGTCTTATATACGTAGTCACTATCTAACAGCAGTAGTACCAGTGAAGGTCTCTTATATACGTAGTCACTTAACTAACAGTGAAGTAGTAACCTGGTCTTTATATACGTAGTCACTTAACTAACAGTGAAGTAGTACTAACTCTGGTCTTTATATATGTAGTCACTTAACTAACAGTGAAGTAGTACCAACTCTGGTCTTTATATATGTAGTCACTTAACTAACAGTGAAGTAGTACCAACTCTGGTCTTTATATACGTAGTCACTTAACTAGCAGTGAAGTAGTACTAACTCCTGGTCTTATATACGTAGTCACTTAACTAACAGTGAAGTAGTACCAACTCTGGTCTTTATATACGTAGTCACTTAACTAACAGTGAAGTAGTACCAACCTCTGGTCTTTATATACGTAGTCACTTAACTAACAGTGAAGTAGTACTAACTCTGGTCTTTATATACGTAGTCACTTAACTAACAGTGAAGTAGTACTAACTCTGGTCTTTATATACGTAGTCACTTAACTAGCAGTGAAGTAGTACTAACTCTGGTCTTTATATACAGTAGTCACTTAACTAACAGTGAAGTAGTACTAACTCTGGTCTTTATATATACGTAGTCACTTAACTAACAGTGTGGTACCACAACCTCTGGTCTTTATATACGTGGTCACTTAACTAACAGTGAAGTAGTATCTAACCTGGTCTTTATATATGTAGTCACTTAACTAGCAGTGAAGTAGTACCAACTCTGGTCTTATATACATAGTCACTTAACTAGCAGTGAAGTAGTACCAACTCTGGTCTTTTATATACATAGTCACTTAACTAACAGTGAAGTAGTACTAACTCTGGTCTTATATATGTAGTCACTTAACTAACAGTGAAGTAGTACTAACTCTGGTCTTTATATATGTAGTCACTTAACTAACAGTGAAGTAGTACTAACTCTGGTCTTTATATACGTGAGTCACTTAACTAACAGTGAAGTAGTACTAACTCTGGTCTTTATATACGTAGTCACTTAACTAACAGTGAAGTAGTACTAACTCTGGTCTTTATATATGTAGTCACTTAACTAACAGTGAAGTAGTACTAACTCTGGTCTTTATATATATGTAGTCACTTAACTAACAGTGAAGTAGTACTAACTCTGGTCTTATATATGTAGTCACTCAACTAACAGTGAAGTAGTACTAACTCTGGTCTTATATATGTAGTCACTTAACTAACAGTGAAGTAGTACTAACTCTGGTCTTTATATATGTAGTCACTTAACTAACAGTGAAGTATTACCAACTCTCGTCTTTATATACATAGTCACTTAACTAACAGTGAAGTAGTACTAACTCTGGTCTTTATATACGTAGTCACTTAACCAACAGTGAAGTAGTACTTAACTCTGGTCTTTATATACGTAGTCACTTAACTAGCAGTGAAGTAGTACCAACTCTGGTCTTTATGTAAGTAGTCACTTAACTAACAGTGAAGTAGTAATTAACTCTGGTCTTCATATACGTAGTCACTTAACTAGCAGTGAAGTAGTACTAACTCTGGTCTTTATATACGTAGTCACTTAACTAACAGTGAAGTAGTACTAACTCTAGTCTTTATATACGTAGTCACTTAACTAGCAGTGAAGTAGTACCAACTCTGGTCTTTATATACGTAGTCACTTAACTAACAGTGAAGTAGTACTAACTCTGGTCTTTATATACGTAGTCACTTAACTAACAGTGAAGTAGTACCAACTCTGGTCTTTATATATGTAGTCACTTAACTAACAGTGAAGTAGTACCAACTCTGGTCTTTATATACGTAGTCACTTAACTAGCAGTGAAGTAGTACTAACTCTGGTCTTTATATACGTAGTCACTTAACTAGCAGTGAAGTAGTACTAACTCTGGTCTTTATATACGTAGTCACTTAACTAACAGTGAAGTAGTACCAACTCTGGTCTTTATATACATAGTCACTTAACTAACAGTGAAGTAGTACCAACTCTGGTCTTTATATACATAGTCACTTAACTAGCAGTGAAGTAGTACTAACTCTGGTCTTTATATACATAGTCACTTAACTAGCAGTGAAGTAGTACTAACTCTGGTCTTTATATATGTAGTCACTTAACTAACAGTGAAGTAGTACTAACTCTGGTCTTTATATACTTAGTCACTTAACTAACAGTGAAGTAGTACTAACTCTGGTCTTTATATACGTAGTCACTTAACTAACAGTGAAGTAGTACTAACTCTGGTCTTTATATACGTAGTCACTTAACTAGCAGTGAAGTAGTACCAACTCTGGTCTTTATATACATAGTCACTTAACTAACAGTGAAGTAGTACTAACTCTGGTCTTTATATATGTAGTCACTTAACTAACAGTGAAGTAGTACTAACTCTGGTCTTTATATATGTAGTCACTTAACTAACAGTGAAGTAGTACCAACTCTGGTCTTTATATACGTAGTCACTTAACTAACAGTGAAGTAGTACTAACCTGGTCTTTATATACGTAGTCACTTAACTAACAGTGAAGTAGTACCAACTCTGGTCTTATATACGTAGTCACTTAACTAGCAGTGAAGTAGTACTAACTCTGGTCTTTATATACGTAGTCACTTAACTAACAGTGAAGTAGTACCAACTCTGGTCTTTATATATGTAGTCACTTAACTAACAGTGAAGTAGTACCAACTCTGGTCTTTATATACGTAGTCACTTAACTAGCAGTGAAGTAGTACTAACTCTGGTCTTTATATACGTAGTCACTTAACTAACAGTGAAGTAGTACTAACTCTGGTCTTTATATACGTAGTCACTTAACTAGCAGTGAAGTAGTACTAACTCTGGTCTTTATATACATAGTCACTTAACTAGCAGTGAAGTAGTACTAACTCTGGTCTTTATATACGTAGTCACTTAACTAGCAGTGAAGTAGTACTAACTCTGGTCTTTATATACGTAGTCACTTAACTAGCAGTGAAGTAGTACTAACTCTGGTCTTTATATACGTAGTCACTTAACTAGCAGTGAAGTAGTACTAACTCTGGTCTTTATATACGTAGTCACTTAACTAACAGTGAAGTAGTACTAACTCTGGTCTTTATATACGTAGTCACTTAACTAACAGTGAAGTAGTACTAACTCTGGTCTTTATATACGTAGTCACTTAACTAACAGTGAAGTAGTACCAACTCTCGTCTTTATATATGTAGTCACTTAACTAACAGTGAAGTAGTACTAACTCTGGTCTTTATATACGTAGTCACTTAACTAACAGTGAAGTAGTACCAACTCGTCTTTATATACGTAGTCACTTAACTAACAGTGAAGTAGTACTAACTCTGGTCTTTATATACGTAGTCACTTAACTAACAGTGAAGTAGTACTAACTCTGGTCTTTATATACGTAGTCACTTAACTAGCAGTGAAGTAGTACCAACTCTGGTCTTTATATACGTAGTCACTTAACTAACAGTGAAGTAGTACTAACTCTGGTCTTTATATACGTAGTCACTTAACTAGCAGTGAAGTAGTACTAACTCTGGTCTTTATATACGTAGTCACTTAACTAACAGTGAAGTAGTACTAACTCTGGTCTTTATATACGTAGTCACTTAACTAGCAGTGAAGTAGTACCAACTCTGGTCTTTATATACGTAGTCACTTAACTAACAGTGAAGTAGTACTAACTCTGGTCTTATATACGTAGTCACTTAACTAACAGTGAAGTAGTACCAACTCTGGTCTTTATATATGTAGTCACTTAACTAACAGTGAAGTAGTACCAACTCTGGTCTTTATATACGTAGTCACTTAACTAGCAGTGAAGTAGTACTAACTCTGGTCTTTATATACGTAGTCACTTAACTAGCAGTGAAGTAGTACTAACTCTGGTCTTTATATACGTAGTCACTTAACTAACAGTGAAGTAGTACCAACTCTGGTCTTTATATACGTAGTCACTTAACTAACAGTGAAGTAGTACTAACTCTGGTCTTTATATACGTAGTCACTTAACTAGCAGTGAAGTAGTACTAACTCTGGTCTTTATATACATAGTCACTTAACTAGCAGTGAAGTAGTACTAACTCTGGTCTTTATATAGGTAGTCACTTAACTAACAGTGAAGTAGTACTAACTCTGGTCTTTATATACGTAGTCACTTAACTAACAGTGAAGTAGTACTAACTCTGGTCTTTATATACGTAGTCACTTAACTAACAGTGAAGTAGTACTAACTCTGGTCTTTATATACGTAGTCACTTAACTAGCAGTGAAGTAGTACCAACTCTGGTCTTTATATACATAGTCACTTAACTAACAGTGAAGTAGTACTAACTCTGGTCTTTATATATGTAGTCACTTAACTAACAGTGAAGTAGTACTAACTCTGGTCTTTATATATGTAGTCACTTAACTAACAGTGAAGTAGTACCAACTCTGGTCTTTATATACGTAGTCACTTAACTAACAGTGAAGTAGTACTAACTCTGGTCTTTATATACGTAGTCACTTAACTAACAGTGAAGTAGTACCAACTCTGGTCTTTATATACGTAGTCACTTAACTAGCAGTGAAGTAGTACTAACTCTGGTCTTTATATACGTAGTCACTTAACTAACAGTGAAGTAGTACCAACTCTGGTCTTTATATACGTAGTCACTTAACTAACAGTGAAGTAGTACCAACTCTGGTCTTTATATACGTAGTCACTTAACTAACAGTGAAGTAGTACTAACTCTGGTCTTTATATACGTAGTCACTTAACTAACAGTGAAGTAGTACCAACTCTGGTCTTTATATACGTAGTCACTTAACTAACAGTGAAGTAGTACCAACTCTGGTCTTTATATACGTAGTCACTTAACTAACGGTGAAGTAGTACTAACTCTGGTCTTTATATACGTAGTCACTTAACTAACAGTGAAGTAGTACTAACTCTGGTCTTTATATACGTAGTCACTTAACTAGCAGTGAAGTAGTACTAACTCTGGTCTTTATATACGTAGTCACTTAACTAACAGTGAAGTAGTACTAACTCTGGTCTTTATATACGTAGTCACTTAACTAACAGTGAAGTAGTACTAACTCTGGTCTTTATATACGTAGTCACTTAACTAACAGTGAAGTAGTACTAACTCTGGTCTTTATATATGTAGTCACTTAACTAGCAGTGAAGTAGTACCAACTCTGGTCTTTATATACATAGTCACTTAACTAACAGTGAAGTAGTACTAACTCTGGTCTTTATATATGTAGTCACTTAACTAACAGTGAAGTAGTACTAACTCTGGTCTTTATATATGTAGTCACTTAACTAACAGTGAAGTAGTACTAACTCTGGTCTTTATATATGTAGTCACTTAACTAACAGTGAAGTAGTACTAACTCTGGTCTTTATATACGTAGTCACTTAACTAACAGTGAAGTAGTACCAACTCTGGTCTTTATATACGTAGTCACTTAACTAACAGTGAAGTAGTACTAACTCTGGTCTTTATATACGTAGTCACTTAACTAACAGTGAAGTAGTACCAACTCTGGTCTTTATATACGTAGTCACTTAACTAGCAGTGAAGTAGTACTAACTCTGGTCTTTATATACGTAGTCACTTAACTAACAGTGAAGTAGTACTAACTCTGGTCTTTATATACGTAGTCACTTAACTAACAGTGAAGTAGTACTAACTCTGGTCTTTATATATGTAGTCACTTAACTAACAGTGAAGTACTACTAACTCTGGTCTTTATATACGTAGTCACTTAACTAACAGTGAAGTAGTACTAACTCTGGTCTTTATATATGTAGTCACTTAACTAGCAGTGAAGTAGTACCAACTCTGGTCTTTATATACATAGTCACTTAACTAGCAGTGAAGTAGTACCAACTTTGGTCTTTATATACATAGTCACTTAACTAACAGTGAAGTAGTACGAACTCTGGTCTTTATATATGTAGTCACTTAACTAACAGTGAAGTAGTACTAACTCTGGTCTTTATATATGTAGTCACTTAACTAACAGTGAAGTAGTACTAACTCTGGTCTTTATATACGTAGTCACTTAACTAACAGTGAAGTAGTACTAACTCTGGTCTTTATATATGTAGTCACTTAACTAACAGTGAAGTAGTACTAACTCTGGTCTTTATATATGTAGTCACTTAACTAACCGTGAAGTATTACTAACTCTGGTCTTATATATGTAGTCACTTAACTAACAGTGAAGTAGTACTAACTCTGGTCTTATATATGTAGTCACTTAACTAACAGTGAAGTAGTACTAACTCTGGTCTTTATATATGTAGTCACTTAACTAACAGTGAAGTAGTACTAACTCTGGTCTTTATATACGTAGTCACTTAACTAACAGTGAAGTAGTACTAACTCTGGTCTTTATATACGTAGTCACTTAACTAACAGTGAAGTAGTACTAACTCTGGTCTTTATATACGTAGTCACTTAACTAACAGTGAAGTAGTACTAACTCTGGTCTTTATATTCGTAGTCACTTAACTAACAGTGAAGTAGTACCAACTCTGGTCTTTATATACGTAGTCACTTAACTAACAGTGAAGTAGTACTAACTCTGGTCTTTATATACGTAGTCACTTAACTAACAGTGAAGTAGTACCAACTCTGGTCTTTATATACGTAGTCACTTAACTAGCAGTGAAGTAGTACTAACTCTGGTCTTTATATACGTAGTCACTTAACTAACAGTGAAGTAGTACCAACTCTGGTCTTTATATATGTAGTCACTTAACTAACAGTGAAGTAGTACCAACTCTGGTCTTTATATACGTAGTCACTTAACTAGCAGTGAAGTAGTACTAACTCTGGTCTTTATATACGTAGTCACTTAACTAACAGTGAAGTAGTACCAACTCTGGTCTTTATATACGTAGTCACTTAACTAACAGTGAAGTAGTACCAACTCTGGTCTTTATATACGTAGTCACTTAACTAACAGTGAAGTAGTACTAACTCTGGTCTTTATATACGTAGTCACTTAACTAACAGTGAAGTAGTACTAACTCTGGTCTTTATATACGTAGTCACTTAACTAGCAGTGAAGTAGTACTAACTCTGGTCTTTATATACGTAGTCACTTAACTAACAGTGAAGTAGTACTAACTCTGGTCTTTATATATGTAGTCACTTAACTAACAGTGAAGTACTACTAACTCTGGTCTTTATATACGTAGTCACTTAACTAACAGTGAAGTAGTACTAACTCTGGTCTTTATATATGTAGTCACTTAACTAGCAGTGAAGTAGTACCAACTCTGGTCTTTATATACATAGTCACTTAACTAACAGTGAAGTAGTACTAACTCTGGTCTTTATATATGTAGTCACTTAACTAACAGTGAAGTAGTACTAACTCTGGTCTTTATATATGTAGTCACTTAACTAACGGTGAAGTAGTACTAACTCTGGTCTTTATATATGTAGTCACTTAACTAACGGTGAAGTAGTACTAACTCTGGTCTTTATATACGTAGTCACTTAACTAACAGTGAAGTAGTACCAACTCTGGTCTTTATATACGTAGTCACTTAACTAACAGTGAAGTAGTACTAACTCTGGTCTTTATATACGTAGTCACTTAACTAACAGTGAAGTAGTACTAACTCTGGTCTTTATATACGTAGTCACTTAACTAGCAGTGAAGTAGTACTAACTCTGGTTTTATATACGTAGTCACTTAACTAACAGTGAAGTAGTACTAACTCTGGTCTTTATATACGTAGTCACTTAACTAACAGTGAAGTAGTACTAACTCTGGTCTTTATATATAGTCACTTAACTAACGGTGAAGTACTACTAACTCTGGTCTTTATATACGTAGTCACTTAACTAACAGTGAAGTAGTACTAACTCTGGTCTTTATATATGTAGTCACTTAACTAGCAGTGAAGTGGTACTAACTCTGGTCTTTATATACGTAGTCACTTAACTAACAGGTGAAGTAGTACCAACTCTGGTCTTTATATACGTAGTCACTTAACTAACAGTGAAGTAGTACTAACTCTGGTCTTTATATATGTAGTCACTTAACTAACAGTGAAGTAGTACTAACTCTGGTCTTTATATATGTAGTCACTTAACTAACAGTGAAGTAGTACTAACTCTGGTCTTTATATACGTAGTCACTTAACTAACAGTGAAGTAGTACTAACTCTGGTCTTTATATATGTAGTCACTTAACTAACAGTGAAGTAGTACTAACTCTGGTCTTTATATATGTAGTCACTTAACTAACAGTGAAGTAGTACTAACTCTGGTCTTATATACGTAGTCACTTAACTAACAGTGAAGTAGTACTAACTCTGGTCTTTATATACGTAGTCACTTAACTAACAGTGAAGTAGTACTAACTCTGGTCTTTATATATGTAGTCACTTAACTAACAGTGAAGTAGTACTAACTCTGGTCTTTATATACGTAGTCACTTAACTAACAGTGAAGTAGTACCAACTCTGGTCTTTATATACGTAGTCACTTAACTAACAGTGAAGTAGTACTAACTCTGGTCTTTATATACGTAGTCACTTAACTAGCAGTGAAGTAGTACTAACTCTGGTCTTTATATATGTAGTCACTTAACTAACAGTGAAGTAGTACCAACTCTGGTCTTTATATATGTAGTCACTTAACTAACAGTGAAGTAGTACCAACTCTGGTCTTTATATACGTAGTCACTTAACTAGCAGTGAAGTAGTACTAACTCTGGTCTTTATATACGTAGTCACTTAACTAACAGTGAAGTAGTACCAACTCTGGTCTTTATATACGTAGTCACTTAACTAACAGTGAAGTAGTACCAACTCTGGTCTTTATATACGTAGTCACTTAACTAACAGTGAAGTAGTACTAACTCTGGTCTTTATATACGTAGTCACTTAACTAACAGTGAAGTAGTACTAACTCTGGTCTTTATATACGTAGTCACTTAACTAACAGTGAAGTAGTACTAACTCTGGTCTTTATATACGTAGTCACTTAACTAACAGTGAAGTAGTACTAACTCTGGTCTTTATATATGTAGTCACTTAACTAACAGTGAAGTACTACTAACTCTGGTCTTTATATACGTAGTCACTTAACTAACAGTGAAGTAGTACTAACTCTGGTCTTTATATATGTAGTCACTTAACTAGCAGTGAAGTAGTACCAACTCTGGTCTTTATATACATAGTCACTTAACTAGCAGTGAAGTAGTACCAACTCTGGTCTTTATATACATAGTCACTTAACTAACAGTGAAGTAGTACTAACTCTGGTCTTTATATATGTAGTCACTTAACTAACAGTGAAGTAGTACTAACTCTGGTCTTTATATATGTAGTCACTTAACTAACAGTGAAGTAGTACTAACTCTGGTCTTTATATACGTAGTCACTTAACTAACAGTGAAGTAGTACTAACTCTGGTCTTTATATATGTAGTCACTTAACTAACAGTGAAGTAGTACTAACTCTGGTCTTTATATATGTAGTCACTTAACTAACAGTGAAGTAGTACTAACTCTGGTCTTTATATATGTAGTCACTTAACTAACAGTGAAGTAGTACTAACTCTGGTCTTATATATGTAGTCACTTAACTAACAGTGAAGTAGTACTAACTCTGGTCTTTATATATGTAGTCACTTAACTAACAGTGAAGTAGTACTAACTCTGGTCTTTATATATGTAGTCACTTAACTAACAGTGAAGTATTACCAACTCTCGTCTTTATATACATAGTCACTTAACTAACAGTGAAGTAGTACTAACTCTGGTCTTATATATGTAGTCACTTAACTAACAGTGAAGTAGTACTAACTCTGGTCTTTATATATGTAGTCACTTAACTAACAGTGAAGTAGTACTAACTCTGGTCTTTATATACGTAGTCACTTAACTAACAGTGAAGTAGTACTAACTCTGGTCTTTATATACGTAGTCACTTAACTAACAGTGAAGTAGTACTAACTCTGGTCTTTATATACGTAGTCACTTAACTAACAGTGAAGTAGTACTAACTCTGGTCTTTATATACGTAGTCACTTAACTAGCAGTGAAGTAGTACTAACTCTGGTCTTTATATACGTAGTCACTTAACTAACAGTGAAGTAGTACTAACTCTGGTCTTTATATACGTAGTCACTTAACTAACAGTGAAGTAGTACTAACTCTGGTCTTTATATACGTAGTCACTTAACTAACAGTGAAGTAGTACTAACTCTGGTCTTATATATGTAGTCACTTAACTAACAGTGAAGTAGTACTAACTCTGGTCTTTATATATGTAGTCACTTAACTAACAGTGAAGTAGTACTAACTCTGGTCTTTATATACGTAGTCACTTAACTAACAGTGAAGTAGTACTAACTCTGGTCTTTATATATGTAGTCACTTAACTAGCAGTGAAGTAGTACTAACTCTGGTCTTTATATACGTAGTCACTTAACTAGCAGTGAAGTAGTACCAACTCTGGTCTTTATATATGTAGTCACTTAACTAACAGTGAAGTAGTACTAACTCTGGTCTTTATATACGTAGTCACTTAACTAGCAGTGAAGTAGTACCAACTCTGGTCTTTATATATGTAGTCACTTAACTAACAGTGAAGTATTACTATCTCTGGTCTTTCTGTACGTAGTCACTTAACTAACAGTGAAGTAGTACCAACTCTGGTCTTTCTGTACGTAGTCACTTAACTAACAGTGAAGTAGTACCAACTCTGGTCTTTATATACGTAGTCACTTAACTAACAGTGAAGTAGTACTAACTCTGGTCTTTATATACGTAGTCACTTAACTAGCAGTGAAGTAGTACTAACTCTGGTCTTTATATACGTAGTCACTTAACTAGCAGTGAAGTAGTACTAACTCTGGTCTTTATATATGTAGTCACTTAACTAACAGTGAAGTAGTACTATCTCTGGTCTTTCTATACGTAGTCACTTAACTAGCAGTGAAGTAGTTCTAACTCTGGTCTTTATATACAGTCACTTCTCGAGCAGTGATCGCTTGTCTTTCTAAACAGCCATCTATTCACCTTTATGCCAAACCATATATTTCAAGTGGTTATACACTATACATGTGATGTTCCAGATGCACATGAACGTTAAAACATGTTTTAAATAAAATAAATACACTATACTAAAACTGATGCTAGGAGTAACTTGAGAGAATGTGTTGGTAGAATACATACACTATACTAAAACTGATACTAGGACTAACCTGAAAGAATGTGTTGGTAGAATAAATACACTATACTAAAACTGATGCTGGAACTAACCTGAAAGAATGTGTTGGTAGAATACATACACTAGACTAAAACTGATGCTAGGACTAACTTGAAAGAATGTGTTGGTAGAATACATACACTGGACTAAAACTGATGCTAGGAGTAACTTGAGAGAATGTGTTGGTAGAATACATACACTATACTAAAACTGATGCTAGGAGTAACTTGAGAGAATGTGTTGGTAGAATACATACACTATACTAAAACTGATACTAGGACTAACCTGAAAGAATGTGTTGGTAGAATACATACACTAGACTAAAACTGATGCTAGGACTAACTTGAAAGAATGTGTTGGTAGAATACATACACTGGACTAAAACTGATGCTGGAACTAACCTGAAAGAATGTGTTGGTAGAATACATACACTATACTAAAACTGATGCTGGAACTAACCTGAAAGAATGTGTTGGTAGAATAAATACACTATACTAAAACTGATGCTAGTAGTAACTTGAAAGAATGTGTTGGTAGAATAAATACACTATACTAAAACTGATGCTGGGACTAACCTGAAAGAATGTGTTGGTAGAATACATACACTATACTAAAACTGATGCTGGAACTAACCTGGAAGAATGTGTTGGTAGAATAAATACACTATACTAAAACTGATACTGGAACTAACCTGAAAGAATGTGTTGGTAGAATACATACACTATACTAAAACTGATGCTGGAACTAACCTGGAAGAATGTGTTGGTAGAATAAATACACTATACTAAAACTGGTGCTTGGACTAACCAGAAAAGTTGTTTTTAGCGTAAACCAAGTCACTTTGGTTTTGTACTATTGTTGGTCAGATCTTTATGCTAATTACTGAATCAGTAACACAAACGATGCTCTGAAGATAGAGTTGAAAACAAAAGTAGCAACGTCCTCTTCCTGATAACACGGATATTAATAAATTACAACTTCTAAACGACTAATTTAAGAATAAATTACATCTTCGTTTTGAAGGTATCTAATTGCTGTCTTTTAGCTTTAACAAATATGTGAAAAATGTACATCATCACTAGATTTTAGCTTTTGAAATGTGGAACAACCCTTCCTCGGGGAGAAATGTGGTAGAAACCACAAGTCAGATTAAATGTAAGATAACATGGGCTCCGTGAAGAAGCGATTCTAGTAACAAGACAGAAATGTTCTAATGATAAAATATCGCTGCTACTCAGCCTGCTGTGCTGAAGAAATAGTCCTTGTGTGTGCGACATTTGCTGAAGTATTTCCGCGCACATAACGTACAAGTGTTTACACAGTAACACTTGCTAAAAAATACGGAAGATGAACACTACGCATACAGTGACTTTCCAGAACAATACTATCGAAGAATTTTACCCTGTGTACAAACATTATCCGTAATTTACAGAGAAAAGCTACTAAAATCTATGTTAAACTCGATATATAAAGAACTAAATGACAAAAATATTAATGTAAACTATCATTTTGCCTGCTGCATTCAACCAGACATTTATGGACTCGTACAACGCAACATCAATCAACTCTGGTGAGAACGTTAAGGAAAAGAAGGTCCGTCACAACAAGACACTAGATGTTGTCACTAGGTGACAACAACAACAAAGATGCCAACACGACGAACCAGCAACAAACCTCGTAATTAACAGATGCGAACCCGCGACCCTCAGATTACGAGTCGCACGCCTTAATCCATCTGGCCGTGCTGGACCTCATCAAAATTGTAAAACCAGACAAATGCAATGCTATAGTTATAATGAACACATATGAATACATTCTTGATGACGAGAAACCCACTTGAAATAAAAATGTATCTCAGATACGGTTATTAACACTTTTATTGATAAGGAGAGAACAACGTTTCGACTTTTCTAGGTCATGTTTCTTAACCTGAAGATGACCTAGGAAGGTCGAAACGTTGTTCTCTCCTTATCAATAAAAGTGTTAATACCCATACCAGCCCAGCCGTTCTGAGATTCGACCGTAGTGAGTGTGCAGGTCTTTATCACGCGTGCCTCAATAAAACTCAATTGTAATGACAATTGACAGTTAAGCCACGCCCCTCGCTTATCTATTAGCTTAGGGGTAAATATGAGGATTTGTACCGCTTAAAATCGGGTTTCAATACTCTTGGTGAACATAGTACGGATAACTATTTGTGTAGTTTTGTGCTTAATATAAACAAACAAAAACTAGGACTTGCTTGGGCCATATTGTTTACGTAAAGACATACATACATCACGGAGGTATTTAGTAAAATTATAAATAATTCTGTCGTTTGCATTAACCACAAAATATTTTAATATTTGCTGTTTCTGAACGATGTTTTACCATCATTTTAGTACAAAAGTATGATGTAAACACATCGGTATCACAGAACTGTTTGTTTCCCCTGGTGTACAAACATCCAATCCCCAAAAGTGAATATTTCGATGATAAAATTATTGTCAATAATATCTTAGATACAGGTAAAGACTATTAGACATACACCAGAAGAACAGAGGGTAGATTGTAACACAGAGGCTCAAAACCACAATGATCTCATAAACACAGGTGAACATACATTTGGATTTAAAAGTGTGTAAAGGTGAACTTCATATCTCTCGTGTTCCACAAGTAACTGTTTAAGAAGCCAAAGTGAACTTCATATCTCTCGTGTTCCACAAGTAATTGTTTAAGAAGCCAAAGTGAACTTCATATCTCTCGTGTTCCACAAGTAACTGTTTAAGAAGCCAAAGTGAACTTCATATCTCTCGTGTTCCACAAGTAACTGTGTAAGAAGCCAAAGTGAACTTCATATCTCTCGTGTTCCACAAGTAACTGTTTAAGAAGCCAAAGTGAACTTCATATCTCTCGTGTTCCACAAGTAACTGTTTGCCTTTCGTTCAATTCTAAAACAATTCAACGGAGCTGGATAGTTTTATTGACAGAAATAACTCGGACTTTGATTTGTTAAAGAGAAGGAATCGAGCCATCCGACATTATTATTATCATGATTCAATAGATAACAGTAGAAGTGTGTAATTTATGTGGTTGTTATATGCTTTTGTTCTCTACGTAAACACGTTCACCTTTATTAACAGCCTGACGTTAGATTGAATGAATACATGATTTCTTCTGAAGTTACTTATATGTGAAAGAATGGTACACTTTTTCAGAGTACCTTGTATTAGTTCTACAGCTTTTACTATTTAAATGTTTACGTTCTGGCGTGTCTGAAATACTTTCTAAAATTAGCTGTACGTACACCTCCACATCTTGTTGGACTGAGTAACACACTTTGGTTTTTCTTTAGTTAAAGTGTTCAACTGTGTACCTGGTTCTAATGTAAAGAACTAAACGTAGCTAAACCTCATTTTTTTTATTCTCCGTCTGAAGAAAGTTTTTATATTATGGAATGTTAGTGGAGGTAAAGGGAGCAGAATTTAACTCAAATATTAATATAACATTCTTCATACGTCAGAAACTGTGAAATATTAATATAACATCCTTCATACGTCAGAAACTGTGAAATATATATAACATTCTTCATACGTCAGAAACTCTGAAACATATCATTCCATATCTTACTACGTCATCATTTCACCAGTGTATTTCGTTGAACAAAACTGTTTTATGTGTACAAAAGAACATCACAAATATTTATCACTCCAAGACAAATATTAGTTTCATCAGTATTCTACAAATAACATCATTTGGTAGAGTTTTACCCTACACCTAAACTGATTGCTACCTGATAGTTTCTATTTACACCTAAACTGATTATTATATAATAGTTTTTATTTGTACCTAAACTGATTATTATATAATAGTTTTTATTTACATCTAATCTGATTATTACCTAATAGTTTCTATTTACACCTAAACTGAGTATTATATACAAGTTTTTATTTACATCTAATCTGATTATTAACTGATAGTTTCTGTTTACACCTAAACTAATTATTAACTGATAGTTTCTATCTACTCCAAAACCAAATATTAGCTTATAAGGTTACATCACATAATATGTAAAGAACGTTATTCAAACTATAATAGAGATACATTGTGGAATTTTAAAATGTTTCAACCTTTCGTTAGGTGGAGCGAAGTTACGTTTTTATTTAAACTTTCAAACAGTTTGTTGTTTTGTTATTGGTCAACCTTTGCTGTACGCATCGCAGGGATCGACTCCATATTGTCGTTAACCCTACAATTTTTAAACGGGGTGTTTGTTAATTGTTATTTTTTCATTCTGTTGCTACAGAAGCCTAGAGGTGTGCAAACATAAAAAATATTCAGTATCATGTACATATAAGAGAAAATGTTTGTTGTTATCATTAGGTCACTTGTCAAAAGCCGATGAATGTAATAAAATTTCTTTTTGTGTGTAAATCTACGCTTGTTGATGTAGTCTTTAAGTAAACACTAAAATAACGGTCGTAAAGTGGCATTGCATATTCTTCTCTACCAGAGATAAAGTTCTGATGGACGTCTGATAATATTCTAACAAAGATAAACTTCTGATGGACGTCTGATAATATGTTGACAAAGATAAACTTCTGATAATATTCTAACAAAGATAAACTTCTGATGGACGCCTGATAATACTTATTGTGTTGTTTAAAAGTCTTCCTATAAAGAAAATGTTTCACCGAACAAATTGTAAATGGAGAATCGTTATGTTGTAGCTGATTTATCGTCGTTGTTAGTAGCGACTATAAACTGGTATCCATGGGATGACTGCTGTTTTGTTTGTATTATTAATTAATCTTTAAATATAGTTATAGATTTACGTTATTCTTTAAAGAAAACAATAAAGTAAACAACGTTTCCTCGTTGAACATTTCAAACTGTTACGTAAACATTCGCAGTCGTAATAAATTTTTCGTGTATTAAATGATTGTTGTAAATTTACATTTTAATAAATGAGTTCTGTTCTAACGCTTAAAATCCTGCTGGTTTAAATTCTCTTTTAAATGTTTCATATTCAAAAAAGCGAGGTTTCGAACATTCTCAGAACTTTACGAGTACCGCACACAAACAACATGGAGGACGGTAGAGGAACCATTTTCATATTTTTACTTGTAGTAACTTTTTTCATTTTACGTTAAATTTACTTTGTTAATTCTGTTTGTTCTAATGTTTAAAGTGCGTTTGAATATTATTTATTTTATTTTACAACGAGTGTTGTATGTGGATTCAGAACTAAACTAACTTTCCTTAGCTAGCAGAATCTAGTGATGTGTTATTGAATTATGACCAAACATTGAAACACCAAGGCTAACCAACTAACCAGCGAGTGTTTTTCTAATCATTATAGCTTTAACTTTCCTGTGTATTAATTGTTCAAGTTGTGTACTAACAAAAATTAATAATTTTATAGTATATTGTATAGGGATACAAGTAGGTAAATTTTACCCATAAGTTATTAATAGCAATATGTAAAAAAACTAAAGGGTTAAAGAATCTTAATGCTATAGATATCACATATCAAAGTTTGAAACATTATACGAGAAATGAACATCGTATACAAGGGCTACGAATATCGCACAAAACAGCGTTACAATAACTACTGAAGCCAAATTCACCACATCATAAAATATTACAGAATTCTCTGGTCATACATACATCTAAGAAAAGTTAAGTTTCTTTATCATCGGAACACATACTTCAAATATAATTTCCTTAACTTAACAGACTTTCCCCTATGAATGACAGGCATGTTTACGAAACATGCATATTATGTGTATGTCCCTTTTAAAACTTATAATCACTTTGTTATGATTTATTGTGCATATTTCCTTAAAGTTGTTTTAAAAAAAGTTAGAATACCTTACAACGCCATCTTCTGGTCGATTTATAAGTTATATAAAAGAAATGAGATATTCCTGTGGGCATTTTGTGTCAGACAGCCAATCATTTTTCTCGGTATTAATGTTAAATATAAATATATTTAATAATATTTGTTAACACTTTCAGTGGTGAGATATTCATAACATTTGTTGTAAGTAATTAAGGTGGAAAATGTGCGACATGGTAACGTTGCAGGTGTACATGAAATGAACTTCGTTTGAAACCTCCTCTAATAAAGTTGTCATTACAATAACTTTATTTATGCCATACATACAATGTTGCTCAGTTCGTTGTTACCATTTTTATCCATGAGGCCTTGCTCGCTTTGTTCCACATAATCTGGTAATGTTTTACAACATATTAGCTTTAACGATCTACACATTACATAGTATGGCCATGTTTTACAACACATCGGTGTTTTAACTGTCTACACATTACATGGTAGGGCCATGTTTTACAACACATCGGTGTTTTAACGATCTACACATTATATGGTAGGGCTATGCTTTATAACATATTAGTGTTTTAACTGTCTACACATTATATGTTAGAGTAATGTTTTACAACAAATTAGTGTTTTAACTAATATGTTGTCTTTCAGGACGAACAAATTCTTGAAGAAAAGTTCCTTTACAAGAATAATTGCTGTTGGTGGTTTTTTTTTGTCCATACCATTATTCTTCACTGGTAAGTTAATAATACATACCCTTGTTCTTCATTGGTAAGTTAATAATACATACCCTTGTTCTTCACTGGTAAGTTAATAATACATACCCTTGTTTTTCACTGATAAGTTAACAGTCCATACCCTTATTCTTCACTCATAAGTTAATAATACATTCCCTTGTTCTTCATTGGTAAGTTAATAAGACATACCCTTATTCTTCACTGGTAAGTTAATAATACATACCCTTGTTTTTCACTGATAAGTTAACAGTCCATACCCTTGTTCTTCACTAGTAAGTTAGCAATCCATACCCTTATTCTTCACTGGTAAGTTAATAATACATACCCTTGTTCTTCACTGGTAAGTTAACATTCCATACCCTTATTCTTCACTGATAAGTTAATAATACATACCCTTGTTTTTCACTGATAAGTTAACAGTCCATACCCTTGTTCTTCACTGGTAAGTTAACAGTCCATACCCTTGTTCTTCACTGGTAAGTTAACAGTCCATACCCTTATTCTTCACTGGTAAGTTAATAATACATACCCTTATTCTTCACTGGTAAGTTAATAATACATACCCTTGTTTTTCACTGATAAGTTAACATTCCATACCCTTGTTCTTCACTGGTAAGTTAACAGTCCATACCCTTATTCTTCACTGGTAAGTTAACAGTCCATACCCTTATTCTTCACTGGTAAGTTAACAGTCCATACCCTTATTCTTCACTGGTAAGTTAACAGTCCATACCCTTGTTCTTCACTGGTAAGTTAACAGTCCATACCCTTATTCTTCACTGGTAAGTTAATAATACATACCCTTGTTTTTCACTGATAAGTTAACAGTCCATACCCTTGCTCTTCACTGGTAAGTTAATAATACATACCCTTGTTCTTCACTGGTAAGTTAACAGTCCATACCCTTATTCTTCACTGGTAAGTTAACAGTCCATACCCTTATTCTTCACTGGTAAGTTAATAATACATACCCTTGTTCTTCACTGGTAAGTTAGCAATCCATACCCTTATTCTTCACTGATAAGTTAATAATACATACCCTTGTTCTTCACTGATAAGTTAACATTCCATACCCTTATTCTCCACTGATAAGTTAATAATACATACCCTTGTTCTTCACTGATAAGTTAACATTCCATACCGTTGTTCTTCACTGGTAAGTTAATAATACATACCCTTGTTCTTCACTGGTAAGTTAGCAATCCATACCCTTATTCTTCACTGATAAGTTAATAATACATACCCTTGTTCTTCACTGATAAGTTAACATTCCATACCCTTATTCTCCACTGATAAGTTAATAATACATACCCTTGTTCTTCACTGATAAGTTAATAATACATACCCTTGTTCTTCACTGATAAGTTAACATTCCATACCCTTATTCTTCACTGGTAAGTTAATAATACATACCCTTGTTCTTCACTGGTAAGTTAGCAATCCATACCCTTATTCTTCACTGATAAGTTAATAATACATACCCTTGTTCTTCACTGATAAGTTAACATTCCATACCCTTATTCTCCACTGATAAGTTAATAATACATACCCTTGTTCTTCACTGATAAGTTAACATTCCATACCGTTGTTCTTCACTGGTAAGTTAATAATACATACCGTTGTTCTTCACTGGTAAGTTAATAATACATACCGTTGTTCTTCACTGGTAAGTTAACAGTCCATACCCTTATTCTTCACTGGTAAGTTAACAGTCCATACCGTTGTTCTTCACTGGTAAGTTAACAGTCCATACCGTTGTTCTTCACTGGTAAGTTAACAGTCCATACCCTTATTCTTCACTGGTAAGTTAACAGTCCATACCGTTGTTCTTCACTGGTAAGTTAACAGTCCATACCCTTATTCTTCACTGGTAAGTTAACATTCCATACCGTTGTTCTTCACTGGTAAGTTAACAGTCCATACCCTTATTCTTCACTGGTAAGTTAACAGTCCATACCCTTATTCTTCACTGGTAAGTTAACAGTCCATACCCTTGCTCTTTACTGGTAAGTTAACAGTCCATACCCTTGCTCTTCACTGGTAAGTTAACAGTCCATACCCTTATTCTTCACTGGTAAGTTAATAATACATACCCTTGTTTTTCACTGATAAGTTAACAGTCCATACCCTTGTTCTTCACTGGTAAGTTAACAGTCCATACCCTTATTCTTCACTGGTAAGTTAATAATACATACCCTTGTTTTTCACTGATAAGTGAACAGTCCATACCCTTGCTCTTCACTGGTAAGTTAATAATACATACCCTTGTTCTTCACTGGTAAGTTAACAGTCCATACCCTTATTCTTCACTGGTAAGTTAACAGTCCATACCCTTATTCTTCACTGGTAAGTTAATAATACATACCCTTGTTCTTCACTGATAAGTTAACATTCCATACCCTTGTTCTTTACTGATAAGTTAACAGTCCATACCCTTGTTCTTCACTGGTAAGTTAATAATACATACCGTTGTTCTTCACTGGTAAGTTAATAATACATACCCTTGTTCTTTACTGGTAAGTTAACAGTCCATACCCTTGTTCTTCACTGATAAGTTAATAATACATACCCTTGTTTTTCACTGATAAGTTAACAGTCCATACCCTTATTCTTCACTGATAAGTTAATAATACATACCCTAGTTCTTCACTGGTAAGTTAACAGTCCATACCCTTGTTCTTCACTGATAAGTTAATAATACATACCCTTGTTTTTCACTGATAAGTTAACAGTCCATACCCTTATTCTTCACTGGTAAGTTAACAGTCCATACCCTTATTCTTCACTGGTAAGTTAACAGTCCATACCCTTGTTCTTCACTGATAAGTTAATAATACATACCCTTGTTCTTCACTGATAAGTTAATAATACATACCCTTATTCTTCACTGGTAAGTTAACAGTCCATACCCTTATTCTTCACTGGTAAGTTAATAATACATACCCTAGTTCTTCACTGGTAAGTTAATAATACATACCCTTGTTCTTCACTGATAAGTTAACATTCCATACCCTTGTTCTTCACTGGTAAGTTAATAATACATACCGTTGTTCTTCACTGGTAAGTTAATAATACATACCCTTGTTCTTCACTGGTAAGTTAACAGTCCATACCCTTGTTCTTCACTGGTAAGTTAATAATACATACTGTTGTTCTTCACTGGTAAGTTAACAGTCCATACCCTTGCTCTTTACTGGTAAGTTAACAGTCCATACCCTTATTCTTCACTGGTAAGTTAACAGTCCATACCGTTGTTCTTCACTGGTAAGTTAACATTCCATACCGTTGTTCTTCACTGGTAAGTTAACAGTCCATACCCTTATTCTTCACTGGTAAGTTAACATTCCATACCCTTGTTCTTCACTGGTAAGTTAATAATACATACCGTTGTTCTTCACTGGTAAGTTAACATTCCATACCGTTGTTCTTCACTGGTAAGTTAATAATACATACTGTTGTTCTTCACTGGTAAGTTAACAGTCCATACCCTTGTTCTTCACTGGTAAGTTAACAGTCCATACCCTTATTCTTCACTGGTAAGTTAACATTCCATACCCTTGTTCTTCACTGGTAAGTTAATAATACATACCGTTGTTCTTCACTGGTAAGTTAACATTCCATACCGTTGTTCTTCACTGGTAAGTTAATAATACATACTGTTGTTCTTCACTGGTAAGTTAACAGTCCATACCCTTGTTCTTCACTGGTAAGTTAACAGTCCATACCCTTGCTCTTTACTGGTAAGTTAACAGTCCATACCCTTGCTCTTCACTGGTAAGTTAACAGTCCATACCCTTATTCTTCACTGGTAAGTTAATAATACATACCCTTGTTTTTCACTGATAAGTTAACAGTCCATACCCTTGTTCTTCACTGGTAAGTTAACAGTCCATACCCTTATTCTTCACTGGTAAGTTAATAATACATACCCTTGTTTTTCACTGATAAGTGAACAGTCCATACCCTTGCTCTTCACTGGTAAGTTAATAATACATACCCTTGTTCTTCACTGGTAAGTTAACAGTCCATACCCTTATTCTTCACTGGTAAGTTAACATTCCATACCCTTATTCTTCACTGATAATTTAATAATACATACCCTTGTTCTTCACTGATAAGTTAACATTCCATACCCTTATTCTCCACTGATAAGTTAATAATACATAACCTTGTTCTTCACTGGTAAGTTAGCAATCCATACCCTTATTCTTCACTGATAAGTTAATAATACATACTGTTGTTCTTCACTGGTAAGTTAACAGTCCATACCCTTATTCTTCACTGATAAGTTAATAATACATACCCTTGTTCTTCACTGATAAGTTAACATTCCATACCGTTGTTCTTCACTGGTAAGTTAATAATACATACCCTTATTCTTCACTGGTAAGTTAACAGTCCATACCGTTGTTCTTCACTGGTAAGTTAATAATACATACCCTTATTCTTCACTGGTAAGTTAACAGTCCATACCGTTATTCTTCACTGGTAAGTTAACAGTCCATACCCTTATTCTTCACTGGTAAGTTAACAGTCCATACCGTTGTTCTTCACTGGTAAGTTAACATTCCATACCGTTGTTCTTCACTGATAAGTTAATAATACATACCCTTGTTTTTCACTGATAAGTTAACATTCCATACCGTTGTTCTTCACTGGTAAGTTAATAATACATACCCTTGTTTTTCACTGATAAGTTAACATTCCATACCGTTGTTCTTCACTGGTAAGTTAATAATACATACCCTTGTTCTTCACTGGTAAGTTAACAGTCCATACCCTTGTTCTTCACTGATAAGTTAATAATACATACCCTTGTTTTTCACTGATAAGTTAACAGTCCATATTCTTATTCTTCACTGATAAGTTAATAATACATACCCTAGTTCTTCACTGGTAAGTTAATAATACATACCCTTATTCTTCACTGGTAAGTTAACAGTCCATACCCTTATTCTTCACTGGTAAGTTAATAATACATACTGTTGTTCTTCACTGGTAAGTTAACAGTCCATACCCTTGTTCTTCACTGGTAAGTTAACAGTCCATACCCTTGTTCTTCACTGATAAGTTAACAGTCCATACCCTTGCTCTTTACTGGTAAGTTAACATTCCATACCCTTGTTCTTCACTGGTAAGTTAATAATACATACCGTTCTTTTTCACTGGTAAGTTAATAATACATACCCTTGTTCTTCACTGGTAAGTTAACAGTCCATACCCTTGTTCTTCACTCGTAAGTTAACAGTCCATACCCTTGTTCTTCACTGGTAAGTTAACAGTCCATACCCTTGTTCTTCACTGGTAAGTTAACAGTCCATACCCTTGCTCTTTACTTGTAAGTTAACAGTCCATACCCTTGCTCTTCACTGGTAAGTTAACAGTCCATACCCTTGCTCTTCACTGGTAAGTTAACAGTCCATACCCTTGTTCTTCACTGGTAAGTTAACAGTCCATACCCTTGCTCTTTACTGGTAAGTTAACAGTCCATACCCTTGCTCTTCACTGGTAAGTTAACAGTCCATACCCTTGCTCTTCACTGGTAAGTTAACAGTCCATACCCTTGCTCTTTACTGGTAAGTTAACAGTCCATACCCTTGCTCTTCACTGGTAAGTTAACAGTCCATACCCTTATTCTTCACTGATAAGTTAATAATACATACCCTTATTCTTCACTGGTAAGTTAACAGTCCATACCCTTATTCTTCACTGGTAAGTTAACATTCCATACCCTTGCTCTTTACTGGTAAGTTGACAGTCCATACCCTTGCTCTTCACTGGTAAGTTAACAGTCCATACCCTTGCTCTTTACTGGTAAGTTAACAGTCCATACCCTTATTCTTCACTGGTAAGTTAATAATACATACCCTTGTTCTTCACTCGTAAGTTAACAGTCCATACCCTTGTTCTTCACTGATAACTTAACAGTCCATACCTTTACTGTTTACTCTTAGGTAATCTATGTTTTAGCATCTGAAGATGATCTGGGAAATAATAACATGTAAATACATTATGACACAAACCCTAATTTTTTATCATCGTGTTTATAATTTTTGTACTTCTCTATTAGTGCATCATTTTATCTGTTAACATATTTAAAGTTTTTTCTATTTCTACATATTTATTTATTGTAGGTGTCATCTTGTTCACCTTTATCCATTTTCATGAGGTTCCAGCCATTGTAACAAGCATAGTAATAGGCCTTGGAATCGTTTTCTGTGGAGCAATCTCAGTACAGAACGTTTACCTGTGGCAGTGGGAAAAGACTCAAGCCAGTAGAGAGAGGGTAGAAAGTAGGCTTAGTCAACTCCGAGAATCAGGCCTAATAGGGCCTGATGTCACAGCCCATAGCATGGAACTTTCAACCCTTGTGTGACGTTAATTGTTTTATGTGATGATCTAAAATCTTTCCTCTTGGCAAAGTCTTGTTTTTCATTGGTCATAACTTTACAATGGTTGTCCACTCTCACCCCATTTGAGCTGGTCTTAGTGACGGTTTTGAAGCACAGATTTACCTTCATTTAACGGCCAGTTTTTTTATGAATCATTTATTATAGAAGCAATGAGTCTATGTTATTCGTAAGAACATAACTTATCAGGTTCCTGTTGCAGTCCTTTAGGCCTTGGAAAAAGGTTTAGGACTTAAATCTTAACGTTACTATTTTCAATAGTTACCAATACGTATTGGTGATTCTACTGTGTTTCCTTACTGTTTCAATATTTATAAAATTAATCTTAATTTGTTTTCTTTCTTGCTTGAATAGTTTTGACAAATTTAGAAAACGTTAAATTATCATAGTTTTTAGTGCTGTTTAACAAATTTTCGCCACCTATGTGATACTCAAACCATATTTCAATTCAGTGAAATTAAAAGTGAATACAGCTGAAGCTTTTTGTTAAAAACAACTAAAGGGCACTAAATACTCTTAAAGATCCTATATATTACCTAGAATCTTCTTGTGATGTATGTTACATTGAATTTGAAAAATATTCATTAGTGGCTTCTGAGAGATGGTGGTATAGAATCTTCTTGTGATGTATGTTACATTGAATTTGAAAAATATTCATTTGTGGCTTCTAAGAGATGGTGGTATTTTTGGTAATCTTTTTTATTGTTGGTTTTTTTTTTTTATTTACAGTATACATTTGTTGTGACTTTAAATCTGGCCAAACAGAACAAATGACATTTATCTGAAACAGAAAATCCCAATGATATTTTGCAGTTTTTGTTCTGAATATTACATTTATTTGTTTTTTGTTGTATTTTTTTTACAAAAGAGAAAATAAGGAAAGATTGTGAAGAAAATGTAATATATATGAAGCAAGTTCGTTGTTCTGTCAAAATACTTTTCAACTGTGAGAAGCCCTCTGGTAGGAAAAAGTGGAAAGACGATTTTTATTGGAATCGCTATATTTTTTGTTGGTTTTTTATTTGTAGAATTGAAGCTGTTGGGAACATATTACATTGGTAATGGGGTAATGTGTAAAATTATTTTTAAATAGCAGTAAATTAAATATTTTTGTGGATTTTACTTACTGATTTGTGTGTAATCTGTTGAAAAATGTTGAAGTGTTTTATGAGGACTGAGACTGTGATCTGTTGAAAGTACTGGTTAATTTAAGTGTTTTATTAGGTCTGAAACTATGATCTGTTTTGTTATGACTGAGGTTACAATCTGTTAAAGATACTGTTTAATTTGTTTTTATTAGGTCTGAGACTATGATCTCTTTAAGATATTGTTTAAATCAATGTTTATTTAGGGCTGAGATTATATTGTTTTGAAAGGTAGGATGCTAATAATTAACATATGTTAAAGTAGCAAATCTGGTGATGAACAATATTTAGGTAATTTGTATTTCTTGAATGGCTATTGTGATTATGTATATAAAACATTTAGCCCTATGTTGTGTACAGTTTGTGTAAATATTGTTTTAGCTTCCTGTGTATAATATTGTATTGTCCACCAGAAGGCGCTATGTAGGAATACATCTATGTTTCACAGAAATGCAGCACGAAGTTTCCAAATAAATTGTTAGTTTTTGTTTTTCTTTCGTGTCTTGTTACTTATTATGAACCATTTGGTAATGACTGGTTACATCATTAGCAAGTAAAAGGTGGATTGTGAAGTTTCTTTCTAGCTATAATATTGAAGACGTAATTTCAGTCTACGAGTTATCTAATAGTATTACTTTACTTTACAAGTTTGTGATGCATATAAACTTAAAACAGGAGTTATCTGTGAATCATGTAGAAGATGATAAAACACTTGTACATATCCAACTTTGGCTGCATTCTTTCTCGTATTAGCTTTTCAAAATGATATAATGTATTTAAAGCTTCTAAGCTATTTTGGTTCAGACATGATGCATTTTTGTTCCCCTGTGTTTGTACGAAAGTATGAAACCCAGTAGTTCTACCAGACAGTAGATAAAGAACTAAATAGTTTAACTAGAAATTAGGTAAAAATACAAAACTTTATAATCCAGCAAAAAGTAAGAAACTCATAGAACCAACTAGAGAGTATGACTGTGAAATATGAAATGATGGACAAGTGCATGGAGGGGTGGCACTGTTGGTTGATCAGCATGTGCCCACCCTGTCTTTGCTACTTGATCTGTGTTTCCTTGGGTCATACCATTACTGTTTGTTCTCTCTACCTGTCATCTGGAGAGACATATGATCAATCAGACCTTGATGCTCTCGTTGAACAGTTGCTGTCTCCCTTTTTAATCCTGGGGGACTTAAATGAACATCATCCCCTCTGAGGAAGTGCTGATATTGATGGGAGGGGTCGCTCGTAGAGGATATGCTCTCCAATTACGATCTTTCTCTTTACAATATTGGTTCTTCTACTTATTTCCATGCATCTAGTCAGTCCTTTACTGCTATTGATCTCTTAGTTTGTTCCCCTTCACTCTTTTCATGGAGGGTTGACAATAATCCACTAGGCAGTGATCATTTTCCTACAATTTTGAGAGACTGGCTGTGGTCAATGCCACCTGACCTGCATGGAAGCTGGATCAAGCAAACTGGCCCTCTTTCACTGCTCTCACAGAACTTGATCCTGCCATCAATAGACGACTGTGTGGCAGCAGTAACTGACTGTATTATACAAGCAGCTGTTCAATGTATTCCTAAAACCTTGACACATTTTTTACGATATCCTCGTCCGTGGTGGAATCCTGCTTGCCACGTGGCATGGAAGACTCAAACACGGGCCTGGCATACTTTACGAAGGTATCCCACATTCTCGCACCACATCGCTTTCCAACAGGCCCATGCACATGCTTGATGGGTAAGACGTGAAATCCAGAAAGGCTCTTGGATTAAGTTCACAACCATCATATCTTCCACCACCAGTTCCAAAGTCATATGGGACAAGATTCGAAAGGTCAGTGGGCAACATAATTCTGTCCCCTTCTCGATCTTGCTCTCTCATGGCTAAGAAGTAGCTGATACCTGGAGCCTTGCCGATACTCTAGGTGAAAGCTTTTGCCAGGTATGTAGCACTTCTGCTTCTTCCTCCATCTTTTTAGCCATCAAGACTTGGGCAGAGCGATCACCTCATTCCTTTTGAGCTGATTGTCTCAATGACTATAATCGTCCCTTTCCACTGGTGGAACTCAAACTGACCCTTCATCAGTCTGGCAGTACATCGGTTGGACCTGATGATGTACACTATGAGATATATCGTGCTCTTATTAGATTGAAACTGGACTAGGAATCACTGGTCTATGGCTCTACCAGAATCTTGGCCCATTCATCATCAAGGACTTCAGCTCTGCACTGGGGCTTTTCGCACTTCCCCAGGTCAGAGTTTATATGTAGAGGCTCATGCACCTCCACTGTTTGTAACTGTCTTTAATGTATGCTTTGAAACTTCGTTCCTTATCAAAGCATCCCACCTGGGGTTGTGTTTTCCTTCCTCAGTGGGACATACTTGGATGAATTGCGTCTGTTCTTGGATAACACTGCTGTATTCACTGGTCAGCACATACCATTATGGCTAATTAAAGTCTCTTTAAATCACACTTTTATTACACTGGTATTCTCGCAAAATATGCAGTATGTTCCATCATGATTAAACCACTTCTTTAGTAGACTGGTTTTCTTGTGAAATACACATTATGTTCCACCATGACTAAATCACTTCTTTATTACATTGGTGTTTTCATAAAATGCACGGTAAGATCCACAATGATTAAATCACTTATTTATTAGTCTGATGTTCTGTGAACGGACACAGTATGTTCCACAGTGATTAATTAACTTCTTTACTACACTGGTGGTCTATTTAAATAAAAAGTATGTTCAACCATGATTAAATCACTTCTTTACTACACTGTTGTTCTGATAAAATACATAGTAGGTTCCAACACGATTAAATCACTTCTTTATTAGACTGATGTTCTCTTAAAATACACATTATGTTCCACCTTGATTAAATCACTTATTTATTAGACTGGTGTTCTTGAGAAATATACATTATGTTTCACCATGATTAAATCACTTCTTTATTACATTGGTGTTCTTGAGAAATACACAGTATGCTCCATTATTATTAAATCACTTCTTTATTACATTGGTGTTTTCATAAAATGCATGGTAAGATCCACAATGATTAAATCACTTATTTATTTGTCTGATGTTCTGTTAAAATACACAGTATGTTCCACCATGATTAAATCACTTCTTTACTACACTGTTGTTCTGGTGAAAATACACAGTATGTTTCACCATGATTAAATATCATCTTTATTAGACTGGTGTCATGTTCAAAAACACAGTATGTTCCACCATAATTAAAACACTTTTTAATACAGTGGTGTCCTCGTAAAATACACAGTATGTTCCACCATGATTAAATAATTTCTTTATTTCACTGCTGTTCTCGTGAAATACACACTATATTTCACATCATTAAACCACTTTTTACTGAAATCGCGCTCTGTTGAAATACACAGTATGTCCGTCCATGTCTAAACGACTACTTTTTTAGACTGGTATTTTTGTGAAATACAAAGTATTTTCCATTATGACTAAATCATTTCTTTATTAAAATGATGCTATGTTGAAATACGAAGTATGTTCCACTATGATTGAAAATCACTTCCTTATTAGACTGATGTCCTGTTCAATTACACAGTATGTTCCACCATGATAATTCTTAATTATATTTGTGTTCTTGTTAAATACACAGTACCTTCAATTATGATTAAATCACTTCTTTATTAGACTGATGTTCTGTTGAAATACACAGTACTTTCCTCCATCATTAAAATCACTCTTTTTATTAGAATGATGTTCTGTTGAAACACACAGTAGTTTTTCCATCATTAAAATCCCTTCTTTATAAGATTTTCGTTCTTTTGAAATACACAGTAGTTTCCCTCCATAATTAAAATCCCTTCTTTATAAGATTTTCGTTCTTTTGAAATACACAGTAGTTTCCTCCATAATTAAAATCACTTTTTTATTATATTGAAGTTCTGTTGAAATACACAGTATGTTTCAAAATTATTAAATCATTTCTTTCCTACACTGGTGTTCTGTTGAAATACACAGTATGTCCCACCATAACTAAATCACTTTATTCAAATGAAGTTCTGTTGAAATACACAGTATGTTCCACCATGCTTAAATCAGTTCTTCATTAGAGTAATATTCTGCTTGAAATAAACACTAGGTTGCACAACGATTAAATCATTTCTTTATTACATTGGTTTTCCCATGAAACACACACTATGTTCCACAAAGTTTAAATCACTTATTATATCACTGATGTTCTTTTGAAATACAAAATATGTTCCAGCATGATTAAATCACTTCTTTACTACACTGGTGTTCTGTTGAAATAAACGCTATATTCCACCATTATTAAATCACTTCTTTCTTAGACTGATGTTCTGTTCAAATAAACACTATATTCCACCATGATTAAATCACTTCTTTCTTAGACTGATGTTCTATTCAAATATACAGTATGTTCCACCATGATTAAACCACATCTTTTTTTAGACTGGTGCTCTCGTGAAATACACAGTATGTTCCACCATGATTAAATCACTTTCTTATTACACTAATGTTCTCTAGAAATACACATTAGGTTACACCATGATTAAATCACTTCTTTATTAGCCTGGTGTTTTTCTAAAATACACAGTAGTTTTCTCCATCATCTAAATCATTTCTTTATTAGATTGATGTTCTGTTGAAATACACAGCAGGTTCCACCATGATTAAATCTCTTTTTTTATTACACTGGTGTGCTGTTAAAATAAATAGTATGTCCACCATAATCAAATCACTTCTTTATTTTATTTGTGTTCTCGTGAAATACACAGTAGCTTCCACCATAACTAAATCACTTATTTATTAGACTGATGTTCTGTTGAAATAAACTGTATGTTCCTCTATGATTAAATCACTTCTTTCTCACACTGGTGTTCTCCTGAAATTCACAATATGTTCCATCATGATTAAGTCACTTCTTTATTAGACTGATGTTCTGTAGAAATAAACAGTATGTTCCACCATGCTTAAATCACTTCTTTATCAGATTAATGATCTGTTGAAATACACAGAAGGTTCCACTGTGTTTAAATCACTTCTTTATTAGATTGGTGTTCTCGTGAAATACACAGTATGTTCCACCATGATTAAACCACTTCTCTATTAGTCTGGTGTTCTCATAAAACAGTATGTTCCACCATGATTAAATCACTTATTTATTAGACTAATGTTCTGTTGAAATACACAGTATGTTTCACAATGATTAAATCACTTCTTTACTACACTGGTGTGCTGTTGAAATAAATAGTATGTCCACCATAATCAAATCACTTCTTTATTTTATTTGTGTTCTCGTGAAATACACAGTATATTCAATAATGTTTAAATCACTTCTTTATTAGATTGGTATTTTCGTGAAATACACAGTATGTTCCACCATGATTAAATCACTTATTTATTAGACTGATGTACCATTGAAATACACATTATGTTCCATTATGATTAAATCCCTTCTTTATTAGACTGATGTTCTGTTGAAATAAACAGTATGTTCCATTATGATTAAACCCCTTCTTTATTACATTGGTGTTTTCCTGAAACACACAGTATATTCTACCATGAATAAATTACTTATTTATTAAACTGGTGTTCATTTTAAATACACAGTATGTTCCACCATGACTAAAATTGCTTCTTTATTAGACTGATGTTTTGTTGAAATACTGAGTATGTCCACCATGGTTAAACCACTTATTTGTTAGAATTGTTTTCTCATGAAATACACACTATGTTCTATTATGACTAAATCACTTCTTTATTACATTGGTGTTTTCTTAAAACACATAGCATGCTCCACCATGATTAAATCTTGTATTTATTAGACAAATGTTCTGTTGAAATACACAGTATGTTCCATTATTATTAAATCACCTCTTTAATACACTTATGTTCTGTTGAAATACACATTATGTTCCATTATGATTACATCACTTCTTTATACTTACAAATGTTTGTTTATTTGTCAGTATAGTAACTTATCGTGTTTCTCCTTCAATTATTTAGTTGTTTGGGCTCTCAATACTGAGCTTAAGTCTGATTTTTATGTACATCTTAAAGATAGAGAGATTTTTCAAATATATGTTTGGTTTATTATCTCACATCAGTTTAATATTCTATCTGTACTTTGTGCAAACTGCAGGATCTACATTGTTATTGTTCTCAGGAACATAGGTGTCCACCTCTAAATGTTGGGTATCTTCGTAAGTGCAGACCACCTCTACCAGTTAGGTATCTTAGTAAGTACAGACCACCTCTACCAGTTAGGTATTTTAGTAAGTACAGACTACTTCTACAAGTTAAATATCTTAGTAAGTACAGACCACCTCTACAAGTTGAATATTTTAGTAAATACAGACCACCTCTACAAGTTAAATATCTTAGTAAGTACAGACCACATCTACCAGTTAGGTATCTTAGTAAGTACAGACCACCTCTACAAGTTGAATATCTTAGTAAGTACAGACCACCTCTACAAGTTAGGTATCTTAGTAAGTACAGACCACCTCTACAAGTTAGGTATCTTCGTAAGTACAGACCACCTCTACAAGTTAGGTATCTTAGTAAGTACAGACCACCTCTACAAGTTAGGTATCTTTGTAAGTAAAGACCACCTCTACAAGTTAGGTATCTTAGTAAGTACAGATCACCTCTACCAGTTAGGTATCTTAGTAAGTACAGACCACCTCTACCAGTTAGGTATCTTAGTAAGTACAGACCACCTCTACAAGTTGAATATCTTAGTAAGTACAGACCACCTCTACAAATTGAATATCTTAGTAAGTACAGACCACATCTACCAGTTAGGTATCTTAGTAAGTACAGACCACCTCTACAAGTTGAATATCTTAGTAAGTACAGACCACCTCTACAAGTTAGGTATCTTAGTAAGTACAGACCACCTCTACAAGTTAGGTATCTTCGTAAGTACAGACCACCTCTACAAGTTAGGTATCTTAGTAAGTACAGACCACCTCTACAAGTTAGGTATCTTTGTAAGTAAAGACCACCTCTACAAGTTAGGTATCTTAGTAAGTACAGATCACCTCCACCAGTTAGGTATCTTAGTAAGTACAGACCACCTCTACCAGTTAGGTATCTTAGTAAGTACAGACCACCTCTACAAGTTGAATATCTTAGTAAGTACAGACCACCTCTACAAATTGAATATCTTAGTAAGTACAGACCACATCTACCAGTTAGGTATCTTAGTAAGTACAGACCACCTCTACAAGTTGAATATCTTAGTAAGTACAGACCACCTCTACAAGTTAGGTATCTTAGTAAGTACAGACCACCTCTACAAGTTAGGTATCTTCATAAGTACAGACCACCTCTACAAGTTAGATATCTTCGTAAGTAAAGACCACCTCTACAAGTTAGGTATCTTAGTAAGTACAGATCACCTCTACCAGTTAGTTATCTTAGTAAGTACAGACCACCTCTACAAGTTAGGTATCTTCATAAGTACAGACCACCTCTACAAGTTAGGTATCTTCGTAAGTAAAGACCACCTCTACAAGTTAGGTATCTTAGTAAGTACAGACCACCTCTACAAGTTAGGTATCTTCATAAGTACAGACCACCTCTACAAGTTAGGTATCTTCGTAAGTAAAGACCACCTCTACAAGTTAGGTATCTTAGTAAGTACAGATCACCTCTACCAGTTAGTTATCTTAGTAAGTACAGACCACCTCTACCAGTTAGGTATCTTAGTAAGTACAGACCACCTCTACAAGTTAGGTATCTTAGTAAGAACAGACCACCTCTACAAGTTAGTTATCTTAGTAAGTACAGACCACCTCTACCAGTTAGGTATCTTAGTAAGAACAGACCACCTCTACAAGTTAGGTATCTTAGTAAGTACAGACCACCTCTACCAGTTAGGTATTTTTGTAAGTACAGACCACCTCTACAAGTTAGGTATCTTAGTAAGTACAGACCACCTCTACAAGTTAGGTATCTTAATAAATATATTTCTCACAATTTTCGTTCTCTGTTACTCACAGTTCCCAGACTGTCCAATAGTCTGACCTGTAGCTTTGTCTCGTAATGAATGTTTTTGTAACAAGAATTCGTTAAAAATAATCCTAGTGGTACATGTGCGAACTAATATCGCTAGAAACCGGGTTTCGTTACCTGAGGTAGACAGAACACAAATAGCTTATTATGTAACTTTGTGCTTAATTACAAACAAACAACAATTTACGAAAATACTGAAAGAAATCAATCAAAAATTGAACATAAAATGTTATAAATTATAGATTTTCAGTGTGAGTGAAAGATACTTCAAACACCATACAATGTTAACCCTAAAACTATATATAGACTGATCTTATTTCACCGACATTTGTATGGCCAGGGTTGGGACTTCCTGAAACAGATACACATGGTAACTGGTGAGAGAATTCGTGGAAAAAACTAACGTCAACTTTCTACCAAAAAATTAAGAAAAGAAAATTCATTAAAAATCATTCATACAAAGTTGGCAAGATTAGAGTTTGTTTGTTTGTTTTGAATTTCGCACAAAACTACTCGAGGGCTATCTGTGCTAGCCGTCCCTAATTTAGCAGTGCAATACTTGAGGGAAGGCAGCTAGTCATCACCACCCACCGCCAATTCTTGGGCTACTCTTTTACCAACGAATAGTGGGATTGGTCGTCACATTATAACGCCCCCACGGCTGAAAGCGCGAGCATGTGTGGTGCGACGGGGATTCGAACCCGTGACCCTAAGATTACAAGTCGAACGCCTTAACCCACCTGGCCATGCCGGGCCAAAATATTAGGATTTCATTGAAAACAGTAAAAGTTGGATAGCTTGTATGAATAAAGATTAGAAACAAATTAAGAAGATAATATGAACATTAATGTTTATAAGACAAGGAATAATAAATCAACTGTTACAGAGGTAGTAACGGTAAAACTACTACAGATATTCCAAACAACCAAGACATAAGAGGTATGATTGATTGTGTGTACTATATAAGCGGGAGAATGTACAGATATGTCCTTCCCTCTATACACAGTAAAAATTTAATTAGGATAGATAGTGCACTAATTGTTCTGGATTACAGATGTTTGATTATGAGATGGTGTCTTGAAGTTATGTGGTTTGTTTTGTTTTGAATTTCGCGCAGAGCTTCTCGAGGGCGTTCTGCGCCAGCCATCCATAATTTAGCAGTGTAAGACAAGAGGGAAAGCAGCTAGTCATCACCATCCACAGCAAACTCTTGGACTACTCTTTTACTAACGAATAGTTGGATTAACCATCACATTATAACGTCTCCACGGCTGAAAAGGCAAACATGTTCGGTGTGACGGAGATTCGAACCCGAGACCCTCAGATTACGAGTCGCGTACCTGAACCACCTGTGCGGCGGAATGTCCTCGACAGGAAATGGGAGGCCTCTTGCGTTTACTTGTCTCTGTTTTTAACTTACAGGACTAGAGTATGTAAGCCGAGTTATGTTTACTGTCGCGACTGTAAGTTCATAATCTATTATGTTTTAGAAGACGGTGATAGCCGAGTGTACTGAAATATTGAATACCAGCAGTTCTTTTCTTTAAACTTATAATGACTGTAAATTTGTATGTTTTTGGTTTAACAGTAAACACCGGTACTGGTGTGTAATGTAGCCCTGCTTCACTAACAGTACTCAATGAAAATATGGGAAGATTAGAGCTGTAAGTAGTAAACAATAAATCGTTACGGAAACACAATGCCCGTGTATCTTGGAACTGTGTTCTAAATCAAATGATTGTTTAGTTTGGCATTTAGTAATTGACTTTTAAACACTGGCCTGACTAAATAACACACAAATATATTTGTAGCATCAGTTATGCATACTTCTGAAATTCCTGCATAAACGTACGATTGTTGTGTAAGTAAAAAGTGTTTTAAGACGTCTCCATTCAAGTTACGAACAATATGAACTTTTTCACACTGCTATATTTGTGAATCACTCTCAAGTTATTTCAACATAAATTAAACTAAGTATTTTGATTTATTTTCTAGTCATAGTCACACAATCATGCTCAGAGTTTTTTTCAACATTTTCCCTGGAGACAAATAAAAATGTAACATAAATAAAAATGTAAAATTTGTCTGAAGAAAAGTACTTACTGTTTCTTTCAAATAACATTATTTATATATTTATTTATTCATTCTAAATTAATAACAAACATTATTTATATATTTATTTATTCATTCTAAGTTAATAACAAACATTATTTATATATTTATTTATTCATTCTAAATTAATAACAAACATTATTTATATATTTATTTATTCATTCTAAGTTAATAACAAACATTATTTATATATTTATTTATTCATTCTAAATTAATAACAAACATTATTTATATATTTATTTATTCATTCTAAGTTAATAACAAACATTATTTATATATTTATTTATTCATTCTAAGTTAATAACAAACATTATTTATATATTTATTTATTCATTCTAAGTTAATAACAAACATTATTTATATATTTATTTATTCATTCTAAGTTAATAACAAACATTATTTATATATTTATTTATTCATTCTAAATTAATAACAAACATTATTTATATATTTATTTATTCATTCTAAGTTAATAACAAACATTATTTATATATTTATTTATTCATTCTAAGTTAATAACAAACATTATTTATATATTTATTTATTCATTCTAAGTTAATAACAAACATTATTTATATATATTTATTCATTCTAAGTTAATAACAAACATTCATTCTAAGTTAATAACAAACATTATTTATATATTTATTTATTCATTCTAAGTTAATAACAAACATTATTTATATATTTATTTATTCATTCTAAGTTAATAACAAACATTATTTATATATTTATTTATTCATTCTAAGTTAATAACAAACATTATTTATATATTTATTTATTCATTCTAAGTTAATAACAAACATTATTTATATATTTATTTATTCATTCTAAGTTAATAACAAACATTATTTATATATTTATTTATTCATTCTAAGTTAATAACAAACATTATTTATATATTTATTTATTCATTCTAAGTTAATAACAAACATTATTTATATATTTATTTATTCATTCTAAATTAATAACAAACATTATTTATATATTTATTTATTCATTCTAAGTTAATAACAAACATTATTTATATATTTATTTATTCATTCTAAGTTAATAACAAACATTATTTATATATTTATTTATTCATTCTAAATTAATAACAAACATTATTTATATATTTATTTATTCATTCTAAGTTAATAACAAACATTATTTATATATTTATTTATTCATTCTAAATTAATAACAAACATTATTTATATATTTATTTATTCATTCTAAGTTAATAACAAACATTATTTATATATTTATTTATTCATTCTAAGTTAATAACAAACATTATTTATATATTTATTTATTCATTCTAAGTTAATAACAAACATTATTTATATATTTATTTATTCATTCTAAGTTAATAACAAACATTATTTATATATTTATTTATTCATTCTAAGTTAATAACAAACATTATTTATATATTTATTTATTCATTCTAAGTTAATAACAAACATTATTTATATATTTATTTATTCATTCTAAGTTAATAACAAACATTATTTATATATTTATTTATTCATTCTAAGTTAATAACAAACATTATTTATATATTTATTTATTCATTCTAAGTTAATAACAAACATTATTTATATATTTATTTATTCATTCTAAGTTAATAACAAACATTATTTATATATTTATTTATTCATTCTAAGTTAATAACAAACATTATTTATATATTTATTTATTCATTCTAAGTTAATAACAAACATTATTTATATATTTATTTATTCATTCTAAGTTAATAACAAACATTATTTATATATTTATTTATTCATTCTAAATTAATAACAAACATTATTTATATATTTATTTATTCATTCTAAGTTAATAACAAACATTATTTATATATTTATTTATTCATTCTAAGTTAATAACAAACATTATTTATATATTTATTTATTCATTCTAAGTTAATAACAAACATTATTTATATATTTATTTATTCATTCTAAATTAATAACAAACATTATTTATATATTTATTTATTCATTCTAAGTTAATAACAAACATTATTTATATATTTATTTATTCATTCTAAGTTAATAACAAACATTATTTATATATTTATTTATTCATTCTAAGTTAATAACAAACATTATTTATATATTTATTTATTCATTCTAAGTTAATAACAAACATTATTTATATATTTATTTATTCATTCTAAGTTAATAACAAACATTATTTATATATTTATTTATTCATTCTAAGTTAATAACAGTTTATGCTTTTAATAAGTACTGACAACGCAACATTCTCTCCGTGTTTCACCACTGATCATGAGCGATTGTAATACTAAACATAAGACCTCCTCCAGTACAGCAGTAAGTCTAGGGATTTACAACGCTAAAATGAGGGGTTTGATTCCCCTTGGTGAGCTCAGCAGATAGCCCGATGTGGCTTTGCTGTAAGAAAACACACACTAAATATATTTATGAAAGGACATAGGGGATTACACAAATAATATATTTATGGAAGAACATAAGGATTTACACGAATAATATATTTGTAGAAGGACATAGGGGATTACATGAATAATATATTTATGAAAGGACATAAAGGATTATACAATTAATATATTTATGGAGAACATAGGGATTACACAAATAATATATTTATAGAAGGACATAGGGGATTACACGAATAATATATTTATGAAAGAACATAAAGGATTATTCAATTAATATATTTATGGAGAACATAGGGGATTACACAAATAATATATTTATAGAAGGACATAGGGGATTACACGAATAATATATTTAAGAAAGAACATAAAGGATTATACAATTAATATATTTATGGAGAACATAGGGGATTACACAAATAATATATTTATAGAAGGACATAGGGGATTACACGAATAATATATTTATAGAAGGACATAGGGGATTACACGAATAATATATTTATGAAAGAACATAAAGGATTATACAATTAATATATTTATGGAGAACATAGGGGATTACACAAATAATATATTTATGGAGAACATAGGGATTACACAAATAATATATTTATGGAGAACATAGGGGATTACACAAATAATATATTTATGGAAGAACATAAGGATTTACACGAATAATATATTTATAGAAGGACATAGGGGATTACACGAATTGTATATTTCTGATTGTCATACATAGAATTAATTTAAGTAGTTGTAAATTAGAAGAACAGCTCAGAGCTAGATGTTGCAACTGGGCATTATTGAACCAAATGAACAGTATTGTATTGGTTTTAACAAGTTAACATATCAGTAACTGTATGAACCCCAGAGTGGTAGGCTTTACATATAGGTACAAAGTAAATTAGAACAGCATAAAGTGGTAGGCGTGACAACCAGAGACATTAAAGATCAAAATATTACAATATTAGAACTTAGATCAGATGTGACCCAGTAGCAGGAGTGTTATGTTAGGTAATGTTAATCCTACTATTCAATAAATAGTAGCTTCAGGCGGCAGGTGCTTCTTATTGATTGTCCTTCTTCTAGTCCAGTGATTCTCAACCTGTGTGCCGCGAGAGATTGGCAGGTGTGCCGCGGTGTTTTTGAAACACTTTCAGCTGAAATTAAAGCCAGAAAGAAAGAGAGGCTTCTTACAGCCAAAGATGAAATGCGAGCTTGTTTGTCTACGTTAGAGCTTCGCTTCAATTTGATTTGCTCTTGGAAGCAGGCACAAGCGTCACATTGAAAAGATATGTAAAATTAAAAAGTTTTGATTTTTCTGCTTTACCACAAAATCGTTAAAAATCCTTAGAACGACACTCACGGTCAATGTGCAGATGACATTATTATCGCTTGTTTTGGCCGTGATTTTCGTTCTAAGGATTTTTAAGTTAACTCTTCTGTGTTACGTGTATCTGAACGTGATGCACAATGACATCATTATCGCTTGTTTTGGCCGTGATTTTCGTTCTAAGGATTTTTAAGCTAACTCTTCTGTGTTACGTGTATCTAAATGTGATGCACAATGACATTATTATCGCTTGTTTTGGCCGTGATTTTCGTTCTAAGGATTTTTAAGCTAACTCTTCTGTGTTACGTGTATCTAAACGTGATGCACAATGACATTATTATCGCCTGTTTTGACCGTGATTTTCGTTCTAAGGATTTTTAAGTTAACTCTTCTGTGTTTCGTGTATCTAAACGTGATGCACAATGACATCATTATCTCTTGTTTTGGCCGTGATTTTCGTTCTAAGGATTGTTAAGCTAACTCTTCTGTGTTACGTGTATCTAAACGTGATGCACAATGACATCATTATCGCTTGTTTTGGCCGTGATTTTCGTTCTAAGGATTTTTAAGTTAACTCTTCTGTGTTACGTGTATCTAAACGTGATGCACAATGACATTATTATCGCCTGTTTTGACCGTGATTTTCGTTCTAATGCTTTTAACACTTGCCGTATAACGTGTACCTGAAAAAATCATTAAGGCTTTCCAGGTGTGCCGCGAAAATTTTCAGATTGTCGTAGTGAGCTGCAAGTCAGAAAAGGTTAGAACCATTGATCTAGTCAAACGTTCTAAGGTAGGATTGTGATCTATGTCCTTTGGATTCTATGTAGTTTTTTTTTCATATGTCTTCTTACCTTAAGTTATGTTTCAACACAACATAAATAATCTTTAGGGACAACAGAGAACTTGTTGGTTCATCTCGGCCATCCCATTCTGTAAGTCAAACTGAAACTCTTGTCCTATAGTTCTTGCTGTTAAATATGAAGAATGTTGATATTAAGTACATTATCAATTCCGTTACAATATTAAACAATTCAGTCAGATCCTCTCTAACAATTTTAAGAATCTTAATTTCTCCTCATATAACAATCCCTCCATCCCAGGTACCATTCTAGTAACCCTTTTCAGAACTCTTCCCAATAATTCAATGTCTTTCCTGAGGTAAGAAGCCCAAGACCAAACACAATACTCCAGCTTTGATCTAACAAGTGATCTACACAATGAAATTATAACTTCTTTGGACTTGTATTTCTGTCGATACAACACAAAATCATATTTGCCCTACCCTAACAACAGCACACTGCTTGGAAGGCTTGGAGACCGGTCAACCATTAAACCAAGATACTTTGTTTTTTCATGACTCTCTTAAGATTATCCCCATCCAAATTATACTAATAACTCAAATTGTGATATCACACAGGTATTACCTTGTATTTATTGTAATTAAAACCCATCTACCATTTATTTACCCAACTCAATAAATGATCTAAACCCTTTTGTAAATCAGTAACATTCTCTTCACAGCCAACAACACCCAAGACCTTGATATCATCTGGAAACGTAATTTATTGACCATTATGTCGTTAATGTAAATGAACAAAGAGATGTAGTCCTAAGTCCTTGAGGGACACAACTTCCAACATGAATCTAGTTTGACTGAATTCTATTTATAACAACCTTCCACTTCCTTTCATCAAGCCATTCTTCGATCTGCTTAGTTAGATAAGTTTCTTTACAAGCCTTCTACGTAGCACCTTGTCAAATGATTTCTGTAAATCTAGACACAATAAATCTATACCATTACCCTCATCTACATATGCAGTAACCTTTTCAAATGACGTCAAAAGATTTGTAACACAAGATATTCCCTTAGTGAAACTGTGTTGGCTTTCCAATATACCTAATCCTTGCCTGTTTAGGGTATTTGTTACATCTACACAACAGAGATCTTATACCAATATCATTTTCCGTACGTTTAATTATACGGCTTTCCTAGTCTTGTATCAAATGGTTAGTAAACACACATTTATCCTTGACAAACTAAAAGTAATTCAGTGGTCTTATTTCTTTTGTAAATGTTATTTTACATGTTAACGAAACACTGTAGTGAAAATATATTATTTCATGTTCACTTTAAATTTATAGATTTGCTAACGGCATAATGAAGTACATATCACTTTTTCGTACTTATATAGAGTACAGTTGCTAAACATCTGTATTTTCCACATCACAGTACGAATATCCTTTACTTAATAGGCAAAGTAGAGTGCAAAGCGTGCTGGTAGATGACAGGACGTACGTATCTGCAGACGAAATCCATGTGAAGTCTTGAAGCTAAAATGTTTTTATATTTTATTGAGCCTCGGTCTGAATTTGTTTTCATTAGATCTAACGTGATGTTGAAACCGTCAGATCGTTTTGATTACTAGAATACTATCTGTTTTGTACTAGCTTTAACAAACTTTCATCTCAGTTACCTTTCTTCGTAGATGAAACACAAGTTTCGTTATCTTGCGAAATAAATGGTAGTTTTATGTCCTGCTGTTCCTATTTACTGATACAGAGATGTTTGGTTGATTCGCTTTAGCAGTTTATTTACAATATTAATGACATATTTAGTCCAAGCAATACTTTTGTGAAAACAAATACGTTTCAATTAAGGCTTAGTTTGACTGTGATTTGATTAAATGTGATAAGTATTATCTTCCCTTTTTGACGGTTCTTACTTATTTGGTGGTTGAGATTTTGAAAGATGGTGTAAGTATTTTACTTTTTAATAGATCTTTGGGATAAAGACATCCTCTAAACACGGCCCAGCATAGCCAAGCGTGTTAAGGCGTGCGACTCTTAATCTGAGGGTCGCGTGGTTCGCATCCCCGTCGCGCCAAACATGCTCGCCCTTTCAGCCGTGGGGGCGTTATAATGTGACGGTCAATACCACTATCCGTTGGTAAAAGAGTAGCACAAGAGTTGGCGGTGGGTGGTGATGACTGGCTGCCTTCCCTCTAGTCTTACACTGCTAAATTAGGGACGGCTAGCACAGATAATCCTCGAGCAGCTTTGTGCAAAATTCAAAAACAAACAAACAATACTCTAAATATAGGTTTCCGTTTCTTTTTTCCTATTACTTAATGGATATTAATTATAAGATTACTACTGACTACAGAATTTACGTTGAAAGTGTTTTCAGTAATGAACGTTACATCTTCTATCATTATCTTTTTTATTCAAATTTACACTTATTGTAAAGTAAAAACGTGTTTCATTATTCTTGATTTCTGTTACTGAAAAGTTTTAAATTGTCCAGTAAGCTAACAAGTAAGGTTATGTAAACGGCCCGGCATGGGCAGGTGGGTTAAGGCACTCGTAATGTGAAGGTCCCGGGTTCGAATCCCCTTCGCACCAAACATGCTCGCCCTTTAAGCCGTGGGGCGTTATAATGTGCGGTCAATCCCACTAGCCAACACAATTTCACAAACACTTTATTCCTACCTTCGCAAGACTGACTCACGCACAACACAAATAAATGGCATCCCAAAACCTCATAAACCAGATTGTCCATTACGATCAATAATGTCCATATATGAATCGTTTAATTACAATCTTGGTAAATACATAGCATGGGCATTCTCCAAATATGTAACATCAGCCAACTCATTCATCAAAGACTCTTTTAATTTCAAGTCTAATCTTAATCAACTTAATCATAAAGCCTTAATGGTCAGTGTCGATGTTATATCCCTCTTTACAGAAGTTCCAACCGCTGAAGCCTGCAAGATAGCCTTACAACCCGAGACCCTAACCCATCAATAGACATTCCCAGCAACCAATTAGCAACCCTCATAGAATTCACCACGATGAAGACAAACTTCATGTTCAACAAACACAACTATATACAAAAAAATGGCCTAAGCATGGGCAACCCAGTATCACCAGTTCCAGCCAAAATTTTTATGACACAGATTGAAACACAAGCAATTAACACAGCATTACATTCACCACTATACTTGTACAGATATGTAGATATGTGTGTTTTGTAGATGTGAATCCGCAATCGTGATTCACATCTACAAAACACACACTTAATTTTTTCAACCACATTAACTCTATACATCCCATCATTAACTTCACATGTGGACAGGAAGAAAACAATCAAATATAATTTCTTAACCTCAAAATTTTCAAGAACCGACACACAATTCAAAATAAAAATCCACCGAAAAATCACCCATACTGGACTATACATTCCTTGGGACTCAGCACATGAAACAAAACAAAAACTCAACATACTAAGAAACCAAATAAACACAGCCATAAAACTATGCTCACCATTAACGATGAATTACATAAAATTAAACAATACTTCATCAACATCAGTAAGTTTCCTCCACAAACCGCAGAAAACATACACACACACCTAGACAGAAAGCAAAATCAGCCAACAAAAGTAAATATATCCCACGAATTAAAAAACCACGAAACCATATACTGCTGTATACCATATATTCCCGACATCAGCAGAAAAATAACCAACATTTGGCAAAAACTAGTAACAGAATATGACATTCCAGTTAATACCAAATTTATTCAAATACCAAACACAAAACTGAGGTCTATACTATGTAAAAACTACACTGACAAACACCACACCAACATTATTTATAAAATACAATGTGATAATTGCCACGACTTCTGTTTTGGAGATACAAGTGGAGAAATGGAAACCAGATTCAAAGAACACAAAAAGTCACCTTCACACGTTTTCGAACACTGCAAATCAAATAAACACAACATAATTATAAAAAACATCCAAATACTAAATAAAGAAACAAACGCAAAATTAAAGAAGCCTTACTTATACAACAACTCAAACCCAAAATAAACCAATACAAAGGAACACCTTTATACCTATATTAATAAATATAATCAAACATCTAACACCGCCCTCTACATTCTTACACTCAATTACACAACCCCTTTCAAACATGTGGTCAGTTATCGGTCAGTTACCTCTTTCTTTCTTTGTGAACCTAACAATGACCGAAGAAGGTCGAAACGTTGTTCCCTCCTCTATATAAAAAGTTTTCTCAACTCAAACCAGACGTTTTTCTATATATATTTTTATATGCAAGTCATCACTTTCTCGTCATCACTGATTACTTAACCTTCTATCCACCCACCGCTAACTCTTGGGCTACTTTTTTACCAACGAATTGTGGGATTAGCCGTTACATTATAACGCCCCCATGGCTGAAAAGGCAAGTATGTTTGGTGTGACGGGGATTCAAACCCGCAACTCTCGAACGTACTAGAGAACAATTAGTATTTAAAATGTACCGGCCTATCAAACAACTGATGGTCTAATCACAGGTTAACAGTAACAAGAAACGTAGGTAACCAGGTTATTACGAACTGAGTAACAATAACTGAGAATGACAAGAAACTAGAGACACGACTTAAACTAAAGTTGCACTGCGAAATGGCAGAGTTCAAAATCAAACCCCGAATGTTAACGTTATAAGCTCTATCTTACAACTGAGCCATCTTGTGCGCAAGGATTGTAATACCGCGTAGTGGCGCAATTTCGGCGAAATATTTGAAACAAATTTTAAACGTTAGGCCTATTATAATAAACATTTGACGAACAACAGCGACACCTCTTCAGTCATGAGAGTGTTAAAATAATAGAAGTACGCAGTGAAGATTAGATGCCAACTTATTTTATTAAACCTAATGTTTAGAATTAGTTTCATATATTTTATCAGAATTACGACTCGTCTGCGTTCACACAAGATAACTAACTGACTATGAAAACACAGGTTACTTTCTTTGTTGTTTTATTGGTGTATTTATTCTTTACACGGTACTGTTTTCAGACTGTTTCCTGTATATGTTGCAACGCTTAATAACATTTCAAGTCGTAGCTTTAGAATGTTGAAAATTATGATATTATTTTAGCTTAAGTTGTCACAATGCTAAGGTAATGCAGTCCACAATATGTTTAACCCATAATTGCTCTACTGCTAAAAAAAATATATATACACTGTCTCTTTCAAGAATTCACATTTCACAAGAAGTACATTTAATAGTTACTGTCCTCCCCTTAAGCTGTAGGTTGTGAGATCGCAATCCAGTGACGAACATGCTTACCTCTCCAGCCGTGGAAACAATACAATGTAACGGTTAAATCGTCTATATATTAATAAAAAACAAGCCCAAAAGTTGGCGATAGGTGCTGTCAGTCGACTGCCTTCCGTTTCCATTTGGCCGGCACTTGAAAATCGTGGGGCATCAGACAAACTTAGTAACATTGCTATGGAAGATAAATATAGCAGACTGAATCACGCTCCAATCTGCAAAAGAAACAGCAAAACACTGATAAGGAATATTGTTATCTTGAAAGGTTCGTTGGTAAAAGACACATTATGACACAGTTATCTTTTTCTGGATTTTGAAAGACAGAATAATAACAGTTGTTCGGACAAACCAGTTTCTTCACTATGAAAACTTCACTGTTGACAATATCCTAAAACATCAGGAACCCTCGCCAGTGCAGACGAAGTTCGGAATTTTACTGAACGGTTTGACATCAACATGCCAACCTTCTTCAAACGTAGTTCCTTGTAAAACAAAGTATTTACCCCCTGATTTTCACAGTCCGTACTGTTTAAACCTTTATAGGAGAGACCTGTTCACCAGTAATACGAGCGTATTTTTCCACTTAATACCAAAGGACAATCAGTTATGTCCAGACACCATGAACCCGATTGTTGGTAATCTGTTTAAGCTGTAGTTTTGGAGTTGGACAAAACAGTTTTACTCTGTGGTTTTCTGAGTTTTATTTTGTCTCCAGTCAGTCCACCAAAAGCTTCTTTGATTGTAATTGTAGATTGTAAGTTGTCTTTCCCAATATTCAAGATTGTTTTGGGCTTAATATGGTTTAGCTTTTCTGCACTAGGTGCCACAAACGCCTTCAGAATTGTTGTGAAAAGTTCCATTTTACCACAGAGGTTCAAATTGTCATCACGTTTGATTGCATGTGGACGTTTTCCATTTGTTATTGGTCGAAAGTCAATTTTACTTGTCGTTTCTTTTTGAAATGGAATGTTGCTAAAGTACCTTGAAAAACGAGTAATACTTTTCATTTTTCCCGGCGATATTGATATGTGAGTTTCTTCATTCATTGTTTCTCCATTGAAACTCTCACCATCAACTTGTGTGTCAAACTTCTTCCAAGATTCATTATCTGTCTCTGAAGTCGTTTCAGTTGGCAAATCGCCTCTTTCCGTTGCGATATTTTCTTCAGATCGAACAGGATGAACCTTGTTACTATGCAAACCACGAAAGATGTTACTTAAGAATCTCGATAAACGATTCATACTTTCCATTTTTCCCAATGTTACTGGTTTGTGAGTTTCTAGATTCGTTGTTCGTCTACGGAAACTCAAACCACCAGCTTTGTTTCTTGTGTTCGGCAGCTTTCCATTGACAATGTCGATTTTCTTGTTCGAAAATTCCTTTTTTGAAGACTTTAGATTTCCATTTGGTTCTATATTCTTCAAGTTGGCACAAAAACTGTTATTCTTTTCTACATATTAAAGGTAAATATACGTAACATAAATGAAAAGCTGATATTCGCGATTTGTTAAAGTGATATGTGTTATTGTTTTTTGCTCTTAATTTATCCATAGTAAAATATACAATTATCTCACAAGTAATTCCACATATATATTAATAACTAACATTTTGCTGTTTATTAATATTCACTGATTTGTTCAGATTTACTTGTGAAAAACTAAGAAAAGAATTGCAAATAAGAATGTGAAAATTGATAACTGGAAACACAGTCTCACTTATGGTTGTCGCTAGAAACACAGTCTCACTGATGGTTGTCGCTAGAAACACAGTTTCACTGATGGTTGTCACTAGAAACACAGTTTCTCTGATGGTTGTTTCTACAAACACAGTCTCACTGATGGTTATCACAAAAACACCGTCTCACTGATGGTTGACACTAGAAATACAGTCTCACTGATGGTTATCACTAGAAATACAGTTTCACTGATGGTTATCCCAAGAAATACAGTCTCACTGATGGTTATCACGAGAAACACAGTCTCAGTGACGGTTCTCACTAGAAGCACAGTCTCTCTGTTGGTTGTCACTAGAAACACAATCTCACTAATGGTTATCACTAGAAACACAGTTTCACTGATGGTTGTCGCTAGAAACACAGTTTCACTGATGGTTGTCACTAGAAACACAGTTTCTCTGATGGTTGTTTCTACAAACACAGTCTCACTGATGGTTATCACTAGAAACACAGTCTCACTGATGGTTATCACTAGAAACACAGTCTCACTGATGGTTGTCGCTAGAAACACAGTTTCACTGATGGTTGTCACTAGAAACACAGTTTCTCTGATGGTTGTTTCTACAAACACAGTCTCACTGATGGTTATCACTAGAAACACAGTCTCACTGATGGTTATCACTGAAAACACAGACTCTCTGATGGTTGTCACTAGAAACACAGTCTCACTGATGGCTATCACTAGAAACACAGCTTCACTGATTGTTGTCACAAGAAACACAGTCTCACTGATGGGTGTCACTAGAAACACAGTTTCACTGATGGTTGTCACTAGAAACACAGTTTCTCTGATGGTTGTCACTAGAAACACAGTTTCATTGATGGTTGTTTCTACAAACACAGTCTCACTGATGGTTATCACTAGAAACACAGTCTCACTTATGGTTATCACTGAAAACACAGACTCTCTGATGGTTGTCACTAGAAACACAGTCTCACTGATGGTTATCACTAGAAACACAGCTTCACTGATTGTTGTCACAAGAAACACAGTCTCACTGATGGGTGTCACTAGAAACACAGTTTTCTGATGGTTGTCACTAGAAACACCGTCTCTCTGATGGTTGTCGCTAGAAACACAGTTTCACTGATGGTTGTCACTAGAAACACAGTTTCTCTGATGGTTGTCACTAGAAACACAGTTTCATTGTTGGTTGTTTCTACAAACACAGTCTCACTGATGGTTATCACTAGAAACACAGTCTCACTGATGGTTGTCACTAAAAACACCATCTCACTGATGGTTATCACTAGAAACACAGTCTCACTGATGGTTATCACTAGAAACACAGTTTCACTGATGCTTGTCACTAAAACACCATCACGCTGATGGTTATCACTAGAAATACAGTTTCACTGATGGTTATCCCAAGAAATACAGTCTCACTGATGGTTATCACGAGAAACACAGTCTCAGTGACGGTTCTCACTAGAAGCACAGTCTCTGTTGGTTGTCACTAGAAACACAATCTCACTAATGGTTATCACTAGAAACACAGACTCTCTGATGGTTGTCACTAGAAACACAATCTCACTGATGGATATCACTAGAAACACCATCTTTCTGATGGTTTTCAGTAGAAACACAGGTAGTGATGCCAACTGTCTTTTGAAAGCCAGATCTGGATTAGCTATGAACAACCGACCCCTTTTGAAAGAGTTTTTTGCAAACAAATGTCAATAAGTTAATCCAGTGGAACGTTTCTGAATAAATAATTTATATGAAAACTAAACACTAAACAGTCATAACAAAGGTGTATATCTTTTAACACTTTAACAAGTGAAAATGAGTACAGGATGGTAAATTCATTAAATATTATTGGTTTAAGAACAGGTACAAGGAATCTCGCTGTTTTATAACTGTGCGTTCTGATTGCAGAAGGTGTAGGACATAATGAGTGATTCTGTTCATGAACCTTGAATGGAAATGTCTGTCGGTGTTTGGGTAATAAAGTTCATACTCTGGTGGGTCAGGTTCTCTGTGACCTCTTTCTCCTCCCCTTACTTATGTTCTTGTCGGATTGGTATTTATAATTGTAGAACTGAATATTATTTTGATCCTTTTCAGGGCAATGCCCATGTATTGTGGCTCGTATACTGTGATTATTTTATTCTATCAGCAGAATGTCAAGTTTGTTGGTAGCATTTTTTTATTCGTTAATACATATACATATATATATATATATATATATATATTTATTTATATATTTAAAATATAAGTTAACTTATGAGAGGTATTTAGGACTAGCTTCATCATGTATGAGGTACCTACCTAGTTCGCATATTAATTCGTTTTCATCCAATTCTTATTAAAGTACATTATTGTACGATGTAGGAATCTATCTGGTATCGTTGGTATGTTCGACTATTTGGGAATGAACTGAGATGATATAGTTCTTGGAACTCTGTATGGAGTTGTGAGGAGTGTGTTTTGGATTGTTTGTAGTTTGGTTTCAATTATTTTATTGCTTACAGTTTATATATACTGGAGCTGCAACAATCTGTTACAGGTCTAATATATGTTTTATAGATTTTTAGAATGTTATCTGCAGATGCTCCACTGTTTTTACCAGTTAAACTCCTAGTGTAGTTAGTTCTTCGCCAGACTTTATTTTTAATTTTGTTCACATGATTGATCTAAGTTCGTTTTGAATCCTAGGTCAGACCTAAACATTTTGCCGATGGGGTAATCTGGAGTAGTGTGTCATTCATATATAATTCTGGCTATTGTTTTTTGTGTTTTGTCAATTTCGTAAAGACTACAAGTTGTGTTTTGCTGTTGATTTTCATTCTATATTTTTTGACAGTATTCTGTTTAGTTGCGGTTTTATGTTAGTGGCTGCTATCGTGGGTGTTGCAGCACTTTTCCACACCACCACATCATCTGCGAACTGTGAAGAAAATCCATGGTTCGAATCCCTCAGTGACATATTGTTTTCATACATGATGAACAGTATAGGGCTAACCACCCCTCCCTGAGGAACAAACCCTTATGGAAAACAACTGTTGTAACACAGAACAAAAATAGGAAAAATAACTTTCCTTCTTAGCACACTTGTGATATGAAATTATTTATATAGAACTGAGTTTTAAAGATTTTAGTGCAAATTGTTCAGTTGTTGTTGTTTTGAATTAAACACAAAGCTACACAATGGACTATCTGTGCTATGCCCACTACGGGTATCGAAACCCGACTTTTCGCGAGGTATGTCTGCAGACATATCTGTGAGCCACTGGGCGGCCAAATTGTTCAGAAAGTAATCTAATCACCACATTATTTATATTGTAGAACCAGCCTCTTGAAAATAAGGTTTTTATCTCTGGGACAACAATACTTCTTTATCCTTGGTCTCAACTATGAATGGTGATTTTTTATTTTTAACATAAAATATTCTTGATGCTGAGGTATCCACGTTTTATTTCACAAAGTTTCAAAATGACTTGCACAAGTTTGACTCAACCAATCAGAAGAAAGTGAGAATAGTTATTAGGTTGTAAACAGAAACAAACAAAAATGTAGCTGTTTGTTATTAGAATAATAACAAAAGATAATGCAGGTAAAACATATATGGAATTACTCTCAAAGCAAGTAATTATGAGGGGTATCTTTAATAGTGGGATACCGTCGTGTAGAAATTTGTTCTTTTTCTGGTTATTTATATGTCAAGCTACACTTTGTCCAACAATGTGACGTATATGTATGTAACATTGTTATATCATGATTCTTTAACTATTTAGTGTTTGTAACTTCGTGTTTATAACTCGATAGCTAAGATTTATATTTTTACATGAATGTTCAACACAGCGTGCTGAAGGTCAAATCAACGAATGCAGTTGTTTATAGTTATAATTAGATATTTGACTGCTGTAGTGTTAGGTATCGTTGTTTTGTAAACCGTTATCCATTGTAGTGGTTTAGGTGAGAACAATATGTGTATATGTGTGTTTGTGTTATCACCACCAATATTTGTTGAAACGTCTGTAAAATTTCACACTTCTCCTTCCAAGTAAGAACTTTCACAGAAAGTGTTGTGCAGAAACCGGTCATTTAATGTTGAAACAGAATAAGATGAACGTGAAAATGTAATAAATGCTTGAAAATTACGGAGTTTTAGACCAGAGCAAATGTCTCAGCTTCTAAATATGGGAAAGAACAGCTAGTTACGTATTTATCAATTTATTATTTAGCTTACAATAGAGAGAAAAAAGTGATAAGCTGAAGTCATTTCATACAATATCCATGACTAGAGACTTGTTATACAACATTATTTACACTTTTTATTATATATTTGTTTCATCTGATGAGATATAAGTATATTTATCTGAGTATCCAAGAACTGAAATAATTTTGACTATATTTTGACATACACTTGAATGTTATTGTGTTAAAAGTTTTGAAACTATGATTTTGTGATTTCCAAATTTGAAGAGCAATTTTGTTGTTTGAAAATGTTTTCGTGTTTTATATCTATTAAAGTTTTTTTTCAAATATATAAAAAACAAACTGTTCTTTAAAAGTTTATGATCACTAAAAGTGAGTGTTTTTATTCGAAGATTAATTTTTGTTGTTGTTTTGTGTCCCTGATGTTTCAGTATGAGATAGAAACTCATTCCTCTGACACTTTTATGAATTTGATAAACGTTTTTCCAGACAATCTATGTAATTTGAAGTCCTAAGTTTCATTTTTAATAAATAATAATAATAATGATTCATCTGAAAGTTAAGGTTCTCACGTCAAGTTTGTAAGATGATAACTTTTCAATGTTCTGTGATCTTATAAAATGCATTCTACTCAGTATATTCGTTTTCACTACTTTCAGTGATAATGTTTGTGAAAAAAATCACTTGTAACAACCAGAAGTTCTTTTTTATTAGATATTTTAAACAACCCAGTCCTCGTGTATACATTAATGATATATTTTCTGTAATTCACACGATAAACTTGGGACAACCTGTTAAAGAAACAGAATAACAACTGATCAAAAAATCACATGATGCTTGCACTTTGTGGCTTTATGTTAAGAAACTAATTACCATATACATATATATTTTTTATTGAGATACACTTGTTTTTTCCTACATTGAAATTTTAGGGTGTGGATTTATAGTATGGCATGGATGCTGCATCTCTGGTTTATGGCAGAAAAGTACATAAATGCCTTCAGTATATTAGCTAAAACAAGAAAATACATTGTTACTTCCAATTAACATAGGAGATATATCAAGTATGGTTATTCAAGTAAGTAAATGGATTCTATTACTTAGAGTGTTTTTTCAAAGTCCTTGTCTGCCAAATATATCTCTCTCTCAGAACTTGTACCATGTGTGTTATTTGTGTAAAGAAAATACAACTGGACCCACAATAAAATATATATTAAAGTATGATGAAGTCATTTAATTTCTCAGATATTTGAGTATTTCAAGTTTTATTAGAATGTGGATTGTAGAGCATAAACTACACTAAAATAATAGTTTTACGTTGTTTTTTTTAAGCCGATTCTTCACAAAAATGTAATTTTGTGAACATATTGTCTTGTAAAGACTAGAAATTAAAATCATAAGTAAAATTAATAATGCATTATAATACAGCAAATTTTAACTTGAATAATTTATTTATCTTTTCGAGATTTTAAAACAGTTTTTTGTAAACGGTCAAAGTGTTAGAAAACAGTCACATTGGAAAAGTCAAAACATGCTGTAATTATCTCTTTTCTGTTGAATTTGTCTCACATCAAATAAATGTTATGCAGTTATATGTTTTTCTCATTAAAATGGCAAAAAAATAATACTGAATAATTTATTCAAGTTTCTAGTTTTCAATTAATCGTAATAAATGCCAATAGCAAAATGTTATCCATTTTCTTTATAGTATAAAAATTTTCAAGTAAACTTGGTCGTAAGTCACAAGTGTCTAACTGAGGGTTATCACTATAAACACAGTCTCACTGATGGTTGTCACTTGAAGCACAGGCTCACTGATGGTTGTCACTAAAACACAGTCTTACTGATGGTTGTCACTTGAAGCACAGGCTCACTGATTGTTTTTCACTAGAAGCCCATTCTCACTGATGGTTGTCACCATAAACACAGTCTCACTGATGCTTATCACTAGAATCACTGTCTCAGTGATGATTATCACTGGAAACACAGTCTCACTGACGGTTATCACTGGAAACACAGTCTCACTGATGGTTATCACTAGATAACACAGTCTCACTGATGGTTATCACAAGAAACAGTCTCACTGATTGTTGTCATTATAAACACAGTCTCACTGATGGTAATTCGGTTTAGCTGTATGTTTCAATTAAATGTTGATGATGGACAAAACAGTTTTGCTCTGTTGTTTTCTGAGCTTTATTTTGTCTTCAGTGAGTTTACCAGTCGTTTGTTGTTTAAATGTAATGTTACTAAAATACCTGGAAAAACGAGTCATACTTTTTATTTTCCTGTTCCGGATATTGATATCTCCGTTTGTTCAATCATTATTTCTTCATTTCAAAAAACTCGCCATTAACTTTGTTATCGAACTTCCTCCAAGAGTCATTGTCTGTCTCTGAAGTCGTTTCGATATTTTCTTTGGATCGAATAGGGTGAACCTTGTTATTATTCATTCTACGAAAGATGTTACTGAAGAATGTCGATAAACGATTCATTCTTTTTTATTTTTTTTGATGTTACAGGTTACAGGTTTCCACAAGAGGTGTTTTTCAGAGTTCGTTTGTTCTCTTTTGAAACTTAAACCACCTTTGTTTTTTGTGTTCGTGCTTTGCATTGATATGGTACATTTTGTTGTTGAAAATTCTCTTTTTGTTGGAAACTGTCTGGTTGTCACTAGAAACTCTCACAGATCTAAGGTAAAAAACACAGTAACATAGAATTCACTAGAAACATTAATCTCACTTTTGATTTATTTACAGTATTGATGATGTAATTGTTTTGATTGTCTCTCTAACTGTATCACTAGTAAAATACAGTCTGATTTCACATGATATGCCACATGTATGTGCACAACTAACAGTCTCATGATTAACTAGAAACTCACTGCTTTGTTCACATTCTCACTGATGGACAAGTAAGAAAAGAATTGATGGTCACTATGAAACAGTCTCACTGATGGAAAGAATCTCACTGATGATTAGAAACACAGTAGATGACACAGTCTCACTGATGGTTATCACTAGAAACACAGTCTCACTGATTGTTGTCACTAGAAACACAGTCTCACTGATTGTTATCACTAGAAACACAGTCTCACTGATGATTGTTATCCTCTGAAACACAGTCTCACTGATTGTTATCACTAGAAACACAGTCTCACTGATGATTGTCACTGATAGAAACACAG